>NC_042623.1:300000-440000 GCF_901001135.1 Rhinatrema bivittatum | reverse complement strand
CTCTCTTGCTCTCTCCTGTCACTGACAACCCCACTCCCACCACACAAACACCCACCACACACATACACACACACACACATACTCTCTCTTACTCTCTCCTGTCACTGACAACCCCACTTTCACCATACAAACACCCACCACACACATACACACACACATATATACACACACACACACATATACACACACATGAATATTTCAATGAAATTGCCTTATTCGCCCTGGTTTGGAAGACCTGAACCCCAAAACGGATTTTTCCCGAAATTTGGGAAAAATTCTTTTTTCGGGTTAGTGTGTGGGGGGGAGGGGCACATTTATTTAAAAAAAAACCCCAAACCCAACCCTTCAAAATGTACTTAATTACAACCCCCCCACCATCCCGATCCTCACCCCCAAGATTTACTGAAAGCCTTGGTGGTACAGTGAGGGTCCCAGGACCAGTCTTCCACTTGGGCCATCAGGCCTGCCAGGAATCAAAATGGCGCCAGTGGTCCTTTGCCCTTAGCATGTGACAGGTGCTACCGGTGCCATTGGTCGGCCCCTGTCACATGGTAGGAGCAATGGACAGCCGGCGCCATCTTTGAAAATGGCACAGGCCATCCATTGCTCCTTCCATGTGACCAATGGCACCGGTAGCCCCAGTCACATGGTAAGGGCAAAGCGCCACCAGCACCATTTTGATTAGTGGCAGCCAACAGCCCGAGAGGGAGAGATCGCTCCCAGGATCCCACTGAACCACCAGAGCTTTTAGTAAGTCTTGGGGGGGGGATCAGGATGGTGGGGGGGGGGTTGTAATTAAGTAAATTTGAAGGTGGGGGGGTTGGTTCAAAAGATCTGCCAAAAAAAAAAAAAAGCGACCCATAGGAAATTGAAGTTTTCGATGCCTAGGTCCAGGCCAAAGCTTCAGCCTTGTGTAGGCCCTCGGCCGAGAGTGCAGTGACACTCCTAAGCAAGGCCAAGATGTGGTGACAAGCCTATGTAAGCCCAAGGCTTTGGCCTGGGCCTAAGTGTCAGGAACAGCTGGCCTTGATGCCTAGATCCAGGCCGAAGCCTCGGCCTTGCATAGGTTTAGCTGTGGTAGGTCATCGCAACCTTGCTCTAGGCTTTTTGCAAGGCTCCAGCTTCGGCCAGGACCTAGGCCTCATCTGAAGATTCCCCCACCCACCCCCCCGGCACCAGGTAAGTGGGGCCAAGGAGAATTCAGCCCTGGCATTTTTACAAGTGGGAGGGATGGGGTGGGGGACACAGGAGCCCCTGGGAGGCCCAGTTTGTTTTATTTTCCATTTTTGTGGTGGGGTTTTTCATTCCTTATTTCTTCTTTTTTTAAACTAAAGAAACAAAATAAACATTACACAAAAACATTCGTATGTAAAAAGGTCCCCAAAAATGAAATGAAAAGCAAAGTGAAATGTTCTCCCTTCTCATCCATACTAATGACCCTGCTTGATTTAGAAAACAGACTTAGTTCTACCCTCTGTTTACCTTCTATCAGTTATCAATCACAATAGAGCACTACTTCCTATCCCAATACTATGGAACTTTCTACCCTCTATTTACCTTCTATCAGTTATCAATCACAATAGAGCACTACTTCCTATCCCAATACTATGGAACTTTCTATCCTCTATTTACCTTCTATCACTTATCAATCACAATAGATCACTACTTCCTATCCCAATACTATGGAACTTTCTACCCTCTATTTACCTTCTATCACTTATCAATCACAATAGAGCACTACTTCCTATCCCAATACTATGCAATTTTCTACCCTCTATTTACCTTCTATCAGTTATCAATCACAATAGAGCACTACTTCCTATCCCAATACTATGGAACTTTCTATCCTCTATTTACCTTCTATCACTTATCAATCACAATAGATCACTACTTCCTATCCCAATACTATGGAACTTTCTACCCTCTATTTACCTTCTATCACTTATCAATCACAATAGAGCACTACTTCCTATCCCAATACTATGCAATTTTCTACCCTCTATTTACCTTCTATCAGTTATCAATCACAATAGAGCACTACTTCCTATCCCAATACTATGGAACTTTCTACCCTCTATTTACCTTCTATCAGTTATCAATCACAATAGAGCACTACTTCCTATCCCAATACTATGCAATTTTCTACCCTCTATTTACCTTCTATCAGTTATCAATCACAATAGAGCACTACTTCCTATCCCAATACTATGAACTTTCTATCCTCTATTTACCTTCTATCACTTATCAATCACAATAGATCACTACTTCCTATCCCAATACTATGGCAACTTTCTACCCTCTATTTACCTTCTATCACTTATCAATCACAATAGAGCACTACTTCCTATCCCAATACTATGCAATTTTCTACCCTCTATTTACCTTCTATCAGTTATCAATCACAATAGAGCACTACTTCCTATCCCAATACTATGCAACTTTCTACCCTCTATTTACCTTCTATCAGTTATCAATCACAATAGAGCACTACTTCCTATCCCAATACTATGCAACTTTCTACCCTCTATTTACCTTCTATCACTTATCAATCACAATAGATCACTACTTCCTATCCCAATACTATGGAACTTTCTACCCTCTATTTACCTTCTATCACTTATCAATCACAATAGAGCACTACTTCCTATCCCAATACTATGCAATTTTCTACCCTCTATTTACCTTCTATCAGTTATCAATCACAATAGAGCACTACTTCCTATCCCAATACTATGGAACTTTCTACCCTCTATTTACCTTCTATCAGTTATCAATCACAATAGAGCACTACTTCCTATCCCAATACTATGGAACTTTCTACCCTCTATTTACCTTCTATCAGTTATCAATCACAATAGAGCACTACTTCCTATCCCAATACTATGCAATTTTCTACCCTCTATTTACCTTCTATCAGTTATCAATCACAATAGAGCACTACTTCCTATCCCAATACTATGCAATTTTCTACCCTCTATTTACCTTCTATCAGTTATCAATCACAATAGAGCACTACTTCCTATCCCAATACTATGGAACTTTCTATCCCTCTATTTACCTTCTATCACTTATCAATCACAATAGATCACTACTTCCTATCCCAATACTATGGCAACTTTCTACCCTCTATTTACCTTCTATCACTTATCAATCACAATAGAGCACTACTTCCTATCCCAATACTATGCAATTTTCTACCCTCTATTTACCTTCTATCAGTTATCAATCACAATAGAGCACTACTTCCTATCCCAATACTATGAACTTTCTACCCTCTATTTACCTTCTATCAGTTATCAATCACAATAGAGCACTACTTCCTATCCCAATACTATGCAACTTTCTACCCTCTATTTACCTTCTATCACTTATCAATCACAATAGATCACTACTTCCTATCCCAATACTATGCAACTTTCTACCCTCTATTTACCTTCTATCACTTATCAATCACAATAGAGCACTACTTCCTATCCCAATACTATGCAATTTTCTACCCTCTATTTACCTTCTATCAGTTATCAATCACAATAGAGCACTACTTCCTATCCCAATACTATGGAACTTTCTACCCTCTATTTACCTTCTATCAGTTATCAATCACAATAGAGCACTACTTCCTATCCCAATACTATGGAACTTTCTACCCTCTATTTACCTTCTATCACTTATCAATCACAATAGATCACTACTTCCTATCCCAATACTATGGAACTTTCTACCCTCTATTTACCTTCTATCACTTATCAATCACAATAGATCACTACTTCCTATCCCAATACTATGGAACTTTCTACCCTCTATTTACCTTCTATCACTTATCAATCACAATAGAGCACTACTTCCTATCCCAATACTATGCAATTTTCTACCCTCTATTTACCTTCTATCAGTTATCAATCACAATAGAGCACTACTTCCTATCCCAATACTATGCAATTTTCTACCCTCTATTTACCTTCTATCAGTTATCAATCACAATAGAGCACTACTTCCTATCCCAATACTATGGAACTTTCTACCCTCTATTTACCTTCTATCAGTTATCAATCACAATAGAGCACTACTTCCTATCCCAATACTATGCAATTTTCTACCCTCTATTTACCTTCTATCACTTATCAATCACAATAGAGCACTACTTCCTATCCCAATACTATGCAATTTTCTACCCTCTATTTACCTTCTATCAGTTATCAATCACAATAGAGCACTACTTCCTATCCCAATACTATGCAATTTTCTACCCTCTATTTACCTTCTATCAGTTATCAATCACAATAGAGCACTACTTCCTATCCCAATACTATGCAATTTTCTACCCTCTATTTACCTTCTATCAGTTATCAATCACAATAGAGCACTACTTCCTATCCCAATACTATGCAACTTTCTACCCTCTATTTACCTTCTATCAGTTATCAATCACAATAGAGCACTACTTCCTATCCCAATACTATGCAACTTTCTACCCTCTATTTACCTTCTATCAGTTATCAATCACAATAGAGCACTACTTCCTATCCCAATACTATGCAATTTTCTACCCTCTATTTACCGTCTATCAGTTATCAATCACAATACAGCACTACTTCCTATCCCAATACTATGCAATTTTCTACCCTCTATTTACCTTCTATCAGTTATCAATCACAATAGATCACTACTTCCTATCCCAATACTATGCAACTTTCCACCCTCTATTTACCTTCTATCAGTTATCAATCACAATAGAGCACTACTTCCTATCCCAATACTATGCAATTTTCTACCCTCTATTTACCTTCTATCAGTTATCAATCACAATAGATCACTACTTCCTATCCCAATACTATGCAACTTTCTACCCTCTATTTACCTTCTATCAGTTATCAATCACAATAGAGCACTACTTCCTATCCCAATACTATGCAACTTTCTACCCTCTATTTACCTTCTATCAGTTATCAATCACAATAGAGCACTACTTCCTATCCCAAAACTATGCAATTTTCTACCCTCTATTTGCCTTCTATCAGTTATCAATCACAATAGAGCACTACTTCCTATCCCAATACTATGCAATTTTCTACCCTCTATTTACCTTCTATCAGTTATCAATCACAATAGAGCACTACTTCCTATCCCAATACTATGCAACTTTCTACCCTCTATTTACCTTCTATCAGTTATCAATCACAATAGAGCACTACTTCCTATCCCAATACTATGCAACTTTCTACCCTCTATTTACCTTCTATCAGTTATCAATCACAATAGAGCACTCCTTCCTATCCCAATACTATGCAACTTTCTACCCTCTATTTACCTTCTATCAGTTATCAATCACAATAGAGCACTCCTTCCTATCCCAATACTATGCAATTTTCTATCCTCTATTTACCGTCTATCAGTTATCAATCACAATACAGCACTACTTCCTATCCCAATACTATGCAATTTTCTACCCTCTATTTACCGTCTATCAGTTATCAATCACAATACAGCACTACTTCCTATCCCAATACTATGCAATTTTCTACCCTCTATTTACCTTCTATCAGTTATCAATCACAATAGATCACTACTTCCTATCCCAATACTATGCAACTTTCTACCCTCTATTTACCTTCTATCAGTTATCAATCACAATAGAGCACTACTTCCTATCCCAATACTATGCAATTTTCTACCCTCTATTTACCTTCTATCAGTTATCAATCACAATAGATCACTACTTCCTATCCCAATACTATGCAACTTTCTACCCTCTATTTACCTTCTATCAGTTATCAATCACAATAGAGCACTACTTCCTATCCCAATACTATGCAACTTTCTACCCTCTATTTACTAGGGATGTGAATCGTTTTTCAACGATTAAAATTATCGTCCGATAATGTTTACATCGTCTTAAATCGTTATAGAACACGATACAATAGAAATTCTAACGATTTATCGTTAAAAATCGTTAAATCGTGTTAGTGCGCACTAACTCGAGTTAGTGCGCACTAACTCCCCGTTAGTGCGCACTAACTCGATTTAGTGCGCACTAACTGAAAATGATACAAATAAACACTTTCCAGGTCACTGAAGGTCAGTTAGGAATGAATATGTGTTCCTATTGGCTGGCTGCCCTCTTATCTATTGATGTTACCAAGGTTACCACTGAGGTGATGGTTGGGGGGATGGGAAATGGAACTGGAAACTAACGAACACCAACAGAAAATGAAACAAAGTGTTCACACTTCCCAGGTCAGTAAAGGTCACTTAGGAATGAATATGTATGTATGTATTCCTATTGGCTGGCTGTGCTCTTATCTATTGATGTTACCAATATGGTTGGGGGGATGTGAAATGGAAACAGTTGGAAGCTTGACAAAAAAAGTAATGTAATGATCAGCACTCACGTGACTAGAACTTGTTTGTTTATTATTTTTGTTAGCAGGCACCTGAAATGCTAGTGCATGTTGAATTTGCCAATCACTGTGCATTTTAGAAAGGTGGTCCTGGCTGGAACTGTACACAGTTCAAATATATGTAATTGATTGTTGGTAAGTGTATTTTTTAAGTAGCCACACTGGCACCAGTATGTTTACTTTTCCTCCTACTTAACTCACTAGCTCAGCTTTGTAAGAAGGGCTTCTCTGCTTGTGTGTTGTTTTTGTTTGGTGTGAGGAGAGCAGAAACATCAGATCTTTATTCAATCTACTACAGTCATCTCTTACAGTGCCCTATCCCTATTAATACCAGGAGTGTTGTGATCTTCCTGCACACAGTGCCCTAACCCTGATACCAGTCTGAGACAGCTCCCTCCCTGCATTACTAGTGAGAGGCTGGCTTCACAGACAGGGGGGAGCTGCCTGACCCTCACTCCTGACTTCCCCCATGTCCCAGCTAGTGAATGGTGTGTGGGGGGGGGGGGGGGAGGATGGTGAAGTCTGAGACAGCTCCCTCCCTGCATTACTAGTGAGAGGCTGGCTTCACAGACAGGGGGGAGCTGCCTGACCCTCACTCCTGATTTCCCCCATGTCCCAGCTAGTGAATGGTGTGTGGGTGAGGGGGGGGGGGAGGATGGTGAAGTCTGAGACAGCTCCCTCCCTGCATTACTAGTGAGAGGCTGGCTTCACAGACAGGGGGGAGCTGCCTGACCCTCACTCCTGACTTCCCCCATGTCCCAGCTAGTGAATGGTGTGTGGGTGAGGGGGGGGGGAGGATGGTGAAGTCTGAGACAGCTCCCTCCCTGCATTACTAGTGAGAGGCTGGCTTCACAGACAGGGGGGAGCTGCCTGACCCTCACTCCTGACTTCCCCCATGTCCCAGCTAGTGAATGGTGTGTGGGTGAGGGGGGGGGGTGGATGGTGAAGTCTGAGACAGCTCCCTCCCTGCATTACTAGTGAGAGGCAGGCTTCACAGACAGGGGGGAGCTGCCTGACCCTCACTCCTGACTTCCCCCATGTCCCAGCTAGTGAATGGTGTGTGGGTGAGGGGGGGGGGGGTGGATGGTGAAGTCTGAGACAGCTCCCTCCCTGCATTACTAGTGAGAGGCTGGCTTCACAGACAGGGGGGAGCTGCCTGACCCTCACTCCTGACTTCCCCCATGTCCCAGCTAGTGAATGGTGTGTGGGTGAGGGGGGGGGGGGAGGATGGTGAAGTCTGAGACAGCTCCCTCCCTGCATTACTAGTGAGAGGCTGGCTTCACAGACAGGGGGGAGCTGCCTGACCCTCACTCCTGACTTCCCCCATGTCCCAGCTAGTGAATGGTGTGTGGGTGAGGGGGGAGGGGAGGATGGTGAAGTCTGAGACAGCTCCCTCCCTGCATTACTAGTGAGAGGCTGGCTTCGCAGACAGGGGGGAGCTGCCTGACCCTCACTCCTGACTTCCCCCATGTCCCAGCTAGTGAATGGTGTGTGGGTGAGGGGGGGGGGGAGGATGGTGAAGTCTGAGACAGCTCCCTCCCTGCATTACTAGTGAGAGGCTGGCTTCACAGACAGGGGGGAGCTGCCTGTCCCTCACTCCTGACCTGACTTCCCCCATGTCCCAGCTAGTGAATGGTGTGTGGGTGAGGGGGGGGGGTGGATGGTGAAGTCTGAGACAGCTCCCTCCCTGCATTACTAGTGAGAGGCTGGCTTCACAGACAGGGGGGAGCTGCCTGACCCTCACTCCTCCGGGGTATTGTGATCTTCCTGCACACAGTGCCCTATCCCTGATACCAGGGGTGTTGTGATCTTCCTGCATGCAGTGCCCTATCCCTATTAATACCAGGAGTGTTGTGATCTTCCTGCATGCAGTGCCCTATCCCTATTAATACCAGGAGTGTTGTGATCTTCCTGCATGCAGTGCCCTATCCCTGATATCGGGATGTGTGCAAGAAGATCACAACACCCCCGGTATCAGGAATAGGGCACTGTGTGCAGGAAGATCACAACACCCCCAGTATCAGGAATAGGGCACTGTGTGCAGGAAGATCACAACACCCCTGGTATTAGGGATAGGGCACTGTGTGCAGGAAGATCACAACACTCCTGGTATTAATAGGGATAGGGCACTGTGTGCAGGAAGATCACAATACCCCTGGTATCAGGGTTAGGGCACAAGTTCTAGTCACATTGACTGATCACATTACTTGTTTTGTCAAGCTACCAACTGTTTCCATTTCCCATCCCCCATATACTGTCAGTAGGAAACTTGGTAACATGAATAAATAAGAGGGCAGCCAATAGGAATACATATTCATTCCTAAACTGACCTTAACTGACCTGAAAAGTGTCAAATTGTATCATTTTCAGTTAGTGCGCACTAACTCCCAGTTAGTGCGCACTAACTCCCGTTAGTGCGCACTAACTCGAGTTAGTGCGCACTAATCGGAAAAAACGATTTTTAACGATTTTTTAACTAAAAAATCGTGCCTAAGACGATTTTCGTGCCCTGCCACACGATTTCTATCGTTAAGACGATATGGAAAACGATTCACATCCCTACTATTTACCTTCTATCAGTTATCAATCACAATAGAGCACTACTTCCCATCCCAATACTATGCAATTTTCTACCCTCTATTTGCCTTCTATCAGTTATCAATCACAATAGAGCACTACTTCCTATCCCAATACTATGCAATTTTCTACCCTCTATTTACCTTCTATCAGTTATCAATCACAATAGAGCACTACTTCCTATCCCAATACTATGCAACTTTCTACCCTCTATTTACCTTCTATCAGTTATCAATCACAATAGAGCACTACTTCCTATCCCAATACTATGCAACTTTCTACCCTCTATTTACCTTCTATCAGTTATCAATCACAATAGAGCACTACTTCCTATCCCAATACTATGCAACTTTCTACCCTCTATTTACCTTCTATCAGTTATCAATCACAATAGAGCACTCCTTCCTATCCCAATACTATGCAATTTTCTACCCTCTATTTACCGTCTATCAGTTATCAATCACAATACAGCACTACTTCCTATCCCAATACTATGCAATTTTCTACCCTCTATTTGCCTTCTATCAGTTATCAATCACAATAGAGCACTACTTCCTATCCGAATACTATGCAACTTTCTACCCTCTATTTGCCTTCTATCAGTTATCAATCACAATAGAGCACTACTTCCTATCCCAATACTATGCAATTTTCTACCCTCTATTTGCCTTCTATCAGTTATCAATCACAATACAGCACTACTTCCTATCCCAATACTATGCAATTTTCTACCCTCTATTTGCCTTCTATCAGTTATCAATCACAATAGAGCACTACTTCCTATCCCAATACTATGCAATTTTCTACCCTCTATTTGCCTTCTATCAGTTATCAATCACAATAGAGCACTACTTCCTATCCCAATACTATGCAACTTTCTACCCTCTATTTGCCTTCTATCAGTTATCAATCACAATACAGCACTACTTCCTATCCCAATACTATGCAATTTTCTACCCTCCATTTACCGTCTATCAGTTATCAATCACAATAGAGCACTACTTCCTATCCCAATACTATGCAATTTTCTACCCTCTATTTACTGTCTATCATTTATCAATCACAATAGAGCACTACTTCCTATCCCAATACTATGCAACTTTCTACCCTCTATTTACTGTCTATCAGTTATCAATCACAATAGAGCACTACTTCCTATCCCAATACTATGCAATTTTCTACCCTCTATTTACCGTCTATCAGTTATCAATCACAATAGAGCACTACTTCCTATCTCAGTACTTTGCAATTTTCTGAAGAGTAATGTGTTATATACATAAGGCAGAGCAGTTAAAATGTTATATCTCTGTATTAAACTGATATTCTAATCATCCATTTCTCTCTCATTCATGTTCTCTGCTGCAAACCTTTCTGTTGGCTAGTTCTGGGTTTTTTTTTCCAATCTATACTTACCGGATAGAATACTCCAGTTTGTGTGTCTATTCCTAGAAATTCAATCAAGGATAGCATTGGGTCCTTATAACCCCACAACAGCTCTTTCACAGTTCTGTTCTGAAATAGTGAAGAATTGGAACGTTTGATCATCGTATTCACAATTCCCAAAATGTCTGGAAAGAGGGAAGGAGCAGCCTACAAGGCAAATATATTTGAAAAATGTTAAGTTTTAAACACTCAGTAGCAGGCACATTCTAGCTTGCCCTGTACATGAAATAATAAGTTTGTGTTGTCATCATTTTTCTACCCCCAGAAAGGAGTAAAACATGGATTGTGTTGGGAGAATTACTGCCTTTCATATTGACTTGGGGTTTTTTTTCATTAAAACATTTTCTGAAGATGTTTGAGTTTGCATTCACTAATCATACACACAGTATGTGATTTGGTCAATTGTGTGCTTAGGAAAATTTAGGGAAAAACAGCACCATAATATCTTGTCTATAATAATTTGTTGAGAAACTTATTCTGTTCCTCTTGTAGAAATGAAAACAAGTCGGAACTTGTCTGGATAAGTAGCATCTCCCCCCTGTTAGTCAGGTTTTATGCGTGTAACGTGTATAGGAATGAAATTACCAGTTTTACCAATTTGTCTACCAGTTCACTCAGTCCATCTGCGGGTCATCAAGATGCTCCTGGCTTTTTTTTTAATTTAGATTTTATATTCCACTTTTTGCACTTTTTTCAGTTCTTCAAAGTGGATTATATTCAGGTATTTCCCTATCCCCAGAGGGCTTACAATCTAAGGCCTGGATTTATCAAAATGTACTAAATATTGCATGTGATAGAAAAAGGGGCGTGTTTTATGGTAATAAGCAGTTTATTGCAATTTGCGCTAATACCTATGCAATAACTTTTTTGCACTTTGAGATAAGTGCCAGAATTGTGAGGAAAAGTGGCACTTATCTCAATGTGAGGAAACTCACTCAAAGATGAGATTGGTGCAATGTTCTCTCAACCTAGCTTGATGGACTCTCTGTTTCCTCACTCTGAAGGTCATCAAATCTTCACAAGAGAGCACTTTTCTGTCCGTACGTCTCACTTTGATTGTCAAAGTGGCCCCTAACCCCCTACACCAGTGGTGGGCAATTCCGGTCCTCAAGGGCCGCAAACCAGTCGGGTTTTCAGGATTTCCTTAATGAATATGCATGAGAGAGACCTGCATACACACTGCCTCAGTTGTATGCAAATCTATTTCATGCATATTCATTAGGGGTATCCTGAAAACCCGACTGGTTTGCGGCCCTCGAGGACCGGACTTGCCCACCCCTGCCCTACACTAATACCTAAACCTCACCTCGGGTTACTATGAGGGCCTCCCATAGAGATATAAATACCTATCTAGGGTGAGTGCATTATGGCTCTCCCCTAACTCCTCCTCTTTTTCAGATTTGCATCGCACCATTTTTCGCATGCAATAAGCCCTTAACGCATGCAAAAACGCCTAATAGCATTTTGATAAATGATCCCTATAAGTTTGTACCTGAGGCAATGGAGGGTAAAGTGACTTACCCAAGGTGACAAGGAGCGACAGCGGAACTCGAACCCTGGTCTCCTGGTTCATAGCCACTGCTCTAACCACTAGGCTACTTCTCAACTCCTTCTCATCCTTATCTCTCCCCATTTCACCCAGACTCCACACCCAGTCAGTATTTCACTTTTAAGACCTTTTCTAATATTATTTACTCCAGATATAGTGCCGGTGTAAATATACACGAGCAAGCTGCCAAATCTACACTCATAAATTGCTTATAAAATAATAGCTTACAGGTGTAAATGTCCTCTCCCTGTCCTAGTATGTCCCTGACCCACTCCTTTTACACTTGTGAACCCTTACTTACGCGTGCATGTTTGAGGTTTATAAAATAACTTATACACAAGTAAATGCTGATTTTTATGCACCCAGTATTTGAAAATTCACCTTTAAGCCAGGAAGCAGACACGTTGGCTAATGTTAGCCAGATCCTTTGCATGGATATTCAGCAGGACAAGTCTCCTGCTGACAGTGGTGTACCGGGGGGGGGGGGGGGGGGCAATGCTCCTGGGCGCAGGGCCATAGGGGGGCACTGATGGATCTCATCCCACCGGCAGCAGAGCAGGGAAGCGTGCTATTTCTATGCTGTGTGCCAGCCACTGTCTCCTCTAAGCTGCACGTCAAGCACAGCAGGAAGATTGGTGGGGACATGATGGAGCTCATTCCACCAAGGCCTGAAGGAAAAGCCACCTCCAAACCTCCAGGTACTCCTTCTTCTTCTTGCCTGCATGACCCCGGAAGAAAAAAGTTGCCAGAGCTGTGCAGGCAAGAAGGAGGAGGAGCATCACCCGCATGCAGAAGAGGAGCAGTGTTTGTGGTAGGGCTGCTGTGGACCCCACCTCGCGGCAGCCTAAGAAGGGGAGACTCAGTAGCAGGGCTGCTGTGGACCCCACCTCACAGCAGCCTGAGAAGATCAGGGTTACTGCGGAGCCCATTCCACAGTGACCTACGAAGAGGAGGCCCAGAGGTGAGAGGGAGGCTGAGGTCCTGTAGAGTGTGTGTGTGTATGAGAGTGAGTTGAGATATTGTGTGTTTGTGTGAAAGAGAGTGAGTTGAGAGACTGTGTATGGGAGTGAGAGCCTGTATATTTAGAGAAACAGCTTGTGAGAACCTCTGTGTATGTGTGAGACATCATGTGAGAGTGATAGAGCTTGTGTGTGTGAGAGTGAGACAGCATGTGAAAGAGAGAGACAGCATTTGAGAGTGAGAACTGTGTGTGTAAGACAGAATATGGGCATGAGAGCCTGTGTCTGTGTGAGTATATACATGTGTAAGAGCCTGAGTGTGTGTGTGTGTGTGAGAGAAAGTGTGTAAGAATGAGAGCCTGATTGAGTGTGTGTGAGAGAAAAAGCATGTGAGAATGAGAACCTGAGTGTGTGTTTGAAGGAAGAAGGGAAGAAGAGAGGTGGAGAAAGAGGAAACAGAAAAAAAAGAGTCCCTGTAAAAAGATTGACAAAAAAACAAGAAAGGGAAAAAAGACTGTAACCAACCAATTAGAAAACTAAGATCAGACAGAAAAGGTAAAAAAAAAGATTTTTGAATTTTTGGTGATTGACATATGTTATCTTTGGGAATGTGCAAGAGTAGCACTTTCTCTCCATGCTGATCTCACGAGGTACAATATCAGCACGGAAGAACTGGAAGCCCCACAAACGTTTAATACCTCAGAGCCTGCACAGAGGAGGCAGCAGAATGGGCTTCAGTGCCATTAGCAGCAATCAGCGCCTCCCCAATAGCCACGCGGCATCAGTGACGGTGGCAGCAGAGGAATGAGAGAGGCTCCAAGGTTGCTGGCAAAAGAAAGAGAGGGGGTCTGCCTTTAGTGTGTGCATGTGTATGAATGGGAGTCTGCCTGGGGGTGTATGTGTGTGAATGCATGGGTGCCTGCCTGAGGGTGTGTCTGTGAATGAGAATGTATGGGTGTCTTCCTGGGGTTTCTATGTGTGAGAATAGGTGCCTGCCTGAGGGTCTGTGTGTGTGAGAATGGGAGTCTGCCTGGGGGTGTATGTGTGTGAATGCATGGGTGACTGCCTGAGGGTGTGTCTGTATGAGAATGAATGGGTGTCTTCCTGGGGTTTCTATGTGTGAGAATAGGTGCCTGCCTGAGGGTCTGTGTGTGTGAGAATGGGAGTCTGCCTGGGGGTGTATGTGCGTGAATGCATGGGTGCCTGCCTGAGGGTGTGTCTGTATGAGAATGAATGGGTGTCTTCCTGGGGTTTCTATGTGTGAGAATAGGTGCCTGCCTGAGGGTGTGTGTCTGTGTATGAGAATGAATGGGTGTCTTCCTGGGGTTTCTATGTGTGAGAATAGGTGCCTGCCAGGGGGGGGAGGGTTGTGTGTGTGTGAGAGGATGAATTGGAGCCTGCCTGGGAGTCTGTGTGTGTGGGAGAATGAATGGAAGCTTGCCTGTGTGTATACTGTGTATGTGTGTGTGAGGGAGCCAGTGAGAGTTTGTCTGTGTATAAGAGAATCTGCAGGAGTAAGAGCTTGTGTGGGGGGAGAGAGAGGCTCTTAGAGCCTGTGTATGATAGTGTGTGGGTAGGTATAAGAGCATGTATGTGTGTGAATATGATAGTGTATGTCTCAGAGAGAATGGACATATGAGTATGTGTGAAAAAGAAAGGGTAAAGTTGTTTCTGTGTTCCCTAACCCCTTAATCCTCGACAATCTCAGGGTGACTAGAAATCAAGAGTTCCCAGTTATGTTCAGCAGGGTTTGTTTGTTTTTATCCTTATTAGTTTTAACTATTGGGTGATATTTGTGCTGTTTTGAAATATTTTATTGGTGCTTGGGAAATGTTTTAAAAATGTATATAATTTTAATTAATAGAAGTTATTCTATTTGTCAGTAGTTTCAAAATATTCTTTTACTAGTATGGTTTTACTATTATAACTGATGCTTTATGTTTCTTGATTTTATTTGTTTTATGAGGAATGGAGGTTCTATTTTTCCATTGTTACACACAGAGTCTGGCTTCTTGGGGTTTCCATTTCAGTTTTTGTCTGCATATTGCTGGTTCTAATCTGTGATCCTTTATTCTGTATTTGTTGAGGGTCTGTCTCTGCTCTGTTCATTTGCCCAAGATGAGAGATTCTGCTAGCGGGTTATGTCTGTGTGGGGATCTATAGCAATCAGGTTTGTTTTGTTTCCTCAGTAGGTGGTGTATTGGTATTCTAGGACCCAGTGTAATATTTACCTCTGCTTTTTCACAGGTAGGGTTCTTGTTGTTTGTGTCCTAGTGATATTACTGTACATTACGATAGCTTTGCTCTACAGATTTTGAGTGTCTTTTTTCGGGGTTTTGTGGTAGTTCACTACGTGTCTGGCAGTGGAAGGTGTTTGTGCTGCTGTTACTGTGAGGTGACCCAGAATGTGAAAATATTGGGGCGGATTTTCAGACTCCGCGAATAGGCCTACTTTTGTTTGCGCTCCAGGCGCAAACAAAAGTACGCTGGATTTTAGTAGATACGCGCGGAGCCGCGCGTATCTGCTAAAAACCTGGATCGGCGTGCGCAAGGCTATCGATTTTGTATAGCCGGCGCGCACCGAGCCGCGCAGCCTACCCCCATTCCCTCCAAGGCCGCTCCGAAATCGGAGCGGCCTCGGAGGGAACTTCCTTTTGCCCTCCCCTCACCTTCCCCTCCCTTCCCCTACCTAACCCACCCACCCGGCCCTGTCTAAGCCCCCCCCTTACCATTGTCAGGGGATTTACGCCTCCCTCTGGGAGGCGTAAATCCCTGCGCGTCACCGGGCCTCCTGCGCGCCGGGACGCGTCCTGGGGGCGGGTCCGGAGGGCGCGGCCACGCCCCCGGGCCGCCCCGGGCCGTAACCACGCCTCCGGGTCCGCCCCCGAAACGCTCCCGGCACACCCCCTAATCGCCGCGCGGTTCGGGCCCGCCCCAGACACGCCCCAGACACGCCCCCTCGGAGAACCCCGGGACTTACGCGAGTCCCGGGGCTCTGCGCGCGCCGGTGAGCCTATGTAAAATAGGCTCACCGGCGCGCAGGGCCCTGCTCGCCTAAATCCGCCCGGTTTTGGGCGGATTTAGGCAAGCAGGGCTCTGAAAATCCGCCCCATTTTGTTCTATGAGGAGCTCCATTGTTGGGGAATTTCTGTGGATGCAGTGAGTTACAGAACTGGAGGTGCAGGGTTTATATTAAGGGAAACATCCAAGCTCCATTGTTGGGGGAATTTCTGTGGATGCGCAGTGAGTTACAGAACTGGAGGTGCAGGGTTTATATTAAGGGAAACATCCAAGCTCCATTGCTGGAGGAATTTCTGTGGATGCGCAGTGAGTTACAGAACTGGAGGTGCAGAGTTTATATTAAGGGAAACATCCAAGCTCCATTGTTGGGGGAATTTCTGTGGATGGGCAGTGAGTTACAGAACTGGAGGTGCAGGGTTTATATTAAGGGAAACATGCAAGCTCCATTGTTGGGGAATTTCTGTGGATGCAGTGAGTTACAGAACCGGAGGTGCAGGGTTTATATTAAGGGAAACATCCAAGCTCCATTGTTGAGGGAATTTCTGTGGATGCGCAGTGAGTTACAGAACTGGAGGTGCAGGGTTTATATTAAGGGAAACATCCAAGCTCCATTGTTGGGGAATTTCTGTGGATGGGCAGTGAGTTACAGAACCAGAGGTGCAGGGTTTATATTAAGGGAAACATCCAAGCTCCATTGTTGGAGGAATTTCTGTGGATGCACAGTGAGTTACAGAACTGGAGGTGCAGGGTTTATATTAAGGGAAACATCCAAGCTCCATTGCTGGGGAATTTCTGTGGATGAGCAGTGAGTTACAGAACTGGAGGTGCAGGGTTTATATTAAGGGAAACATCCAAGCTCCATTGTTGGGGGAATTTCTGTGGATGCGCAGTGAGTTACAGAACTGGAGGTGCAGGGTTTATATTAAGGGAAACATCCAAGCTCCATTGTTGGGGAATTTCTGTGGATGCGCAGTGAGTTACAGAACTGGAGGTGCAGGGTTTATATTAAGGGAAACATCCAAGCTCCATTGTTGGGGAATTTCTGTGGATGCGCAGTGAGTTACAGAACTGGAGGTGAAGGGTTTATATTAAGGGAAACATCCAAGCTCCATTGTTGGGGGAATTTCTGTGGATGCGCAGTGAGTTACAGAACTGGAGGTGCAGGGTTTATATTAAGGGAAACATCCAAGCTCCATTGCTGGAGGAATTTCTGTGGATGGGCAGTGAGTTACAGAACTGGAAGTGCAGGGTTTACATTAAGGGAAACATCCAAGCTCCATTGTTGGGGGAATTTCTGTGGATGCACAGTGAGTTACAGAACTGGAGGTGCAGGGTTTATATTAAGGGAAACATCCAAGCTCCATTGTTGGGGGAATTTCCTTGGATGCGCATTGAGTTACAGAACTGGAGGTGCAGGGTTTATATTAAGGGAAACATCCAAGCTCCATTGTTGGGGGAATTTCTGTGGATGCGCAGTGAGTTACAGAACTGGAGGTGCAGGGTTTATATTAAGGGAAACATCCAAGCTCCATTGTTGGGGGAATTTCCTAGGATGCGCAGTGAGTTACAGAACTGGAGGTGCAGGGTTTATATTAAGGGAAACATCCAAGCTCCATTGTTGAGGGAATTTCCGTGGATGCGCAGTGAGTTACAGAACTGGAGGTGCAGGGTTTATATTAAGGGAAACATCCAAGCTCCATTGTTGGGGGAATTTCCTTGGATGCGCAGTGAGTTACAGAACTGGAGGTGCAGGGTTTATATTAAGGGAAACATCCAAGCTCCATTGTTGGGGGAATTTCCTTGGATGCGCAGTGAGTTACAGAACTGGAGGTGCAGGGTTTATATTAAGGGAAACATCCAAGCTCCATTGTTGGGGGAATTTCTGTGGATGCGCAGTGAGTTACAGAACTGGAGGTGCAGGGTTTATATTAAGGGAAACATCCAAGCTCCATTGTTGGGGGAATTTCTGTGGATGTGCAGTGAGTTACAGAACTGGAGGTGCAGAGTTTACATTAAGGGAAACATCCAAGCTCCATTGTTGGGGAATTTCTGTGGATGGGCAGTGAGTTACAGAACTGGAGGTGCAGGGTTTATATTAAGGGAAACATCCAAGCTCCATTGTTGGGGGAATTTCTGTGGATGTACAGTGAGTTACAGAACTGGAGGTGCAGGGTTTATATTAAGGGAAACATCCAAGCTCCATTGTTGGGGGAATTTCTGTGGATGCGCAGTGAGTTACAGAACTGGAGGTGCAGGGTTTATATTAAGGGAAACATCCAAGCTCCATTGTTAGGGGAATTTCTGTGGATGTGCAGTGAGTTACAGAACTGGAGGTGCAGAGTTTATATTAAGGGAAACATCCAAGCTCCATTGTTGGGGAATTTCTGTGGATGGGCAGTGAGTTACAGAACTGGAGGTGCAGGGTTTATATTAAGGGAAACATCCAAGCTCCATTGTTGGGGGAATTTCTGTGGATGCGCAGTGAGTTACAGAACTGGAGGTGCAAGATTTATATTAAGGGAAACATCCAAGCTCCATTGTTGGGGGAATTTCTGTGGATGCGCAGTGAGTTACAGAACTGGAGGTGCAGGGTTTATATTAAGGTAAACATCCAAGCTCCATTGTTGGGGAATTTCTGTGGATGCGCAGTGAGTTACAGAACTGGAGGTGCAGGGTTTATATTAAGGGAAACATCCAAGCTCCATTGTTGGGGAATTTCTGTGGATGGGCAGTGAGTTACAGAACTGGAGGTGCAAGATTTATATTAAGGGAAACATCCAAGCTCCATTGCTGGAGGAATTTCTGTGGATGTGCAGTGAGTTACAGAACTGGAGGTGCAGGGTTTATATTAAGGGAAACATCCAAGCTCCATTGTTGGGGAATTTCTGTGGATGAGCAGTGAGTTACAGAACTGGAGGTGCAGGGTTTATATTAAGGGAAACATCCAAGCTCCATTGTTGGGGGAATTTCTGTGGATGCGCAGTGAGTTACAGAACTGGAGGTGCAGGGTTTATATTAAGGGAAACATCCAAGCTCCATTGTTGGGGAATTTCTGTGGATGCGCAGTGAGTTACAGAACTGGAGGTGCAGGGTTTATATTAAGGGAAACATCCAAGCTCCATTGTTGGGGGAATTTCTGTGGATGCGCAGTGAGTTACAGAACTGGAGGTGCAGGGTTTATATTAAGGGAAACATCCAAGCTCCATTGTTGGGGGAATTTCCTTGGATGCGCAGTGAGTTACAGAACTGGAGGTGCAGGGTTTATATTAAGGGAAACATCCAAGCTCCATTGTTGGGGGAATTTCTGTGGATGCGCAGTGAGTTACAGAACTGGAGGTGCAGGGTTTATATTAAGGGAAACATCCAAGCTCCATTGTTGGGGAATTTCTGTGGATGGGCAGTGAGTTACAGAACTGGAGGTGCAAGATTTATATTAAGGGAAACATCCAAGCTCCATTGCTGGAGGAATTTCTGTGGATGTGCAGTGAGTTACAGAACTGGAGGTGCAGAGTTTATATTAAGGGAAACATCCAAGCTCCATTGTTGGGGAATTTCTGTGGATGGGCAGTGAGTTACAGAACTGGAGGTGCAAGATTTATATTAAGGGAAACATCCAAGCTCCATTGTTGGGGAATTTCTGTAGATGTGCAGTGAGTTACAGAACTGGAGGTGCAGGGTTTATATTAAGGGAAACATCCAAGCTCCATTGTTGGGGGAATTTCTGTGGATGTGCAGCGAGTTACAGAACTGGAGGTGCAGGGTTTATATTAAGGGAAACATCCAAGCTCCATTGTTGGGGAATTTCTGTGGATGCACAGTGAGTTACAGAACTGGAGGTGCAGGGTTTATATTAAGGGAAACATCCAAGCTCCATTGTTGGGGAATTTCTGTGGATGCACAGTGAGTTACAGAACTGGAGGGCAGGATTTATATTAAGGGAAACATCCAAGCTCCATTGTTGGGGGAATTTCTGTGGATGCAGAGTGAGTTACAGAACTGGAGGTGCAGGGTTTATATTAAGGGAAACATCCAAGCTCCATTGCTGGAGGAATTTCTGTGGATGTGCAGTGAGTTACAGAACTGGAGGTGCAGGGTTTATATTAAGGGAAACATCCAAGCTCCATTGTTTGGGGATTTCTGTGGATGGGCAGTGAGTTACAGAACTGGAGGTGCAGGATTTATATTAAGGGAAACATCCAAGCTCCATTGTTGGGGGAATTTCTGTGGATGCAGAGTGAGTTACAGAACTGGAGGTGCAGGGTTTATATTAAGGGAAACATCCAAGCTCCATTGTTGGGGGAATTTCTGTGGATGCAGAGTGAGTTACAGAACTGGAGGAGCAGGGTTTATATTAAGGGAAACATCCAAGCTCCATTGTTGGGGAATTTCTGTGGATGTGCAGTGAGTTACAGAACTGGAGCTGCAGGGTTTATATTAAGGGAAACATCCAAGCTCCATTGTTGGGGAATTTCTGTGGTTGCACAGTGAGTTACAGAACTGGAGGTGCAGGATTTATATTAAGGGAAACATCCAAGCTCCATTGTTGGGGGAATTTCTGTGGATGCAGAGTGAGTTACAGAACTGGAGGTGCAGGGTTTATATTAAGGGAAACATCCAAGCTCCATTGCTGGAGGAATTTCTGTGGATGTGCAGTGAGTTACAGAACTGGAGGTGCAGGGTTTATATTAAGGGAAACATCCAAGCTCCATTGTTGGGGAATTTCTGTGGATGGGCAGTGAGTTACAGAACTGGAGGTGCAGGATTTATATTAAGGGAAACATACAAGCTCCATTGTTGGGGAATTTCTGTGGATGCGCAGTGAGTTACAGAACTGGAGGTGCAGGGTTTATATTAAGGGAAACATCCAAGCTCCATTGTTGGGGAATTTCTGTGGATGGGCAGTGAGTTACAGAACTGGAGGTGCAAGATTTATATTAAGGGAAACATCCAAGCTCCATTGCTGGAGGAATTTCTGTGGATGTGCAGTGAGTTACAGAACTGGAGGTGCAGGGTTTATATTAAGGGAAACATCCAAGCTCCATTGCTGGAGGAATTTCTGTGGATGCGCAGTGAGTTACAGAACTGGAGGTGCAGGGTTTATATTAAGGGAAACATCCAAGCTCCATTGTTAGGGGAATTTCTGTGGATGCAGAGTGAGTTACAGAACTGGAGGTGCAGGGTTTATATTAAGGGAAACATCCAATCTCCATTGTTGGAGGAATTTCTGTGGATGCACAGTGAGTTACAGAACTGGAGGTGCATAGTTTATATTAAGGGAAACATCCAAGCTCCATTGTTGGGGAATTTCTGTGGATGGGCAGTGAGTTACAGAACTGGAGGTGCAAGATTTATATTAAGGGAAACATCCAAGCTCCATTGCTGGAGGAATTTCTGTGGATGCGCAGTGAGTTACAGAACTGGAGGTGCAGGGTTTATATTAAGGGAAACATCCAAGCTCCATTGTTGGGGGAATTTCTGTGGATGTGCAGTGAGTTACAGAACTGGAGGTGCAGAGTTTATATTAAGGGAAACATCCAAGCTCCATTGTTGGGGAATTTCTGTGGATGGGCAGTGAGTTACATAACTGGAGGTGCAAGATTTATATTAAGGGAAACATCCAAGCTCCATTGCTGGAGGAATTTCTGTGGATGCACAGTGAGTTACAGAACTGGAGGTGCAGGGTTTATATTAAGGGAAACATCCAAGCTCCATTGTTGGGGGAATTTCTGTGGATGCAGAGTGAGTTACAGAACTGGAGGTGCAGGGTTTATATTAAGGGAAACATCCAAGCTCCATTGTTTGGGGAATTTCTGTGGATGCACAGTGAGTTACAGAACTGGAGGTGCAGGGTTTATATTAAGGGAAACATCCAAGCTCCATTGTTGGGGGAATTTCTGTGGATGCGCAGTGAGTTACAGAACTGGAGGTGCAGGGTTTATATTAAGGGAAACATCCAAGCTCCATTGTTGGGGAATTTCTGTGGATGCGCAGTGAGTTACAGAACTGGAGGTGCAGGGTTTATATTAAGGGAAACATCCAAGCTCCATTGTTGGGGGAATTTCTGTGGATGCGCAGTGAGTTACAGAACTGGAGGTGCAGGGTTTATATTAAGGGAAACATCCAAGCTCCATTGTTGGGGGAATTTCTGTGGATGCGCAGTGAGTTACAGAACTGGAGGTGCAGGGTTTATATTAAGGGAAACATCCAAGCTCCATTGTTGGGGGAATTTCTGTGGATGCACAGTGAGTTACAGAACTGGAGGTGCAGGGTTTATATATTAAGGGAAACATCCAAGCTCCATTGTTGGGGAATTTCTGTGGATGCGCAGTGAGTTACAGAACTGGAGGTGCAGGGTTTATATTAAGGGAAACATCCAAGCTCCATTGTTGGGGGGAATTTCTGTGGATGCAGAGTGAGTTACAGAACTGGAGGTGCAGGGTTTATATTAAGGGAAACATCCAAGCTCCATTGTTGGGGAATTTCTGTGGATGCGCAGTGAGTTACAGAACTGGAGGTGCAGGGTTTATATTAAGGGAAACATCCAAGCTCCATTGTTGGGGAATTTCTGTGGATGAGCAGTGAGTTACAGAACTGAAGGTGCAGGATTTATATTGACATTATTTTCCTTCCTGTATACATTCCAGACTTCACTCTCATTGCCGTAGAGTATTAGTTGAATGAGACTATTAAATAATTTTAATACTAGTTTTACTAGAAGTCTGAAATTGGCCAGCTTTTTAAAATTACTCAGAAAACCTTTTGGTCTTTCTTGTTTTAAAGCAGAGGGCCGTATTATGGAGGAGGATGTGGTCTGAAGGAATGTTATTTTGGCACCAGAACACACACACACACCCCAAATTCTGTCTAGAGAAGCCACTGATTTTCTGTGACTTTAATCATTAGTGCAAGAGGGATGGGGAGGGCGTGCTGGAGAGGCGCACAAATACATTGGCCCCCGGGTGCCAGAGACCCTCGGTGCACCACTGCCTGCTGAATATATGTGGTTTAAGTTATCTGGCTTCATTAAACCTGTTAGGCTAATTGGCTATATTCAAAATAAAATTGGTTATGAGCCTTTTTAGTTTTTAGGAATTTCTACTATAATACCCCAGGGAGGAAAGGAAGAATATCAAGTGGTTATTTAGGAAAACAAGGGAAAACCCTCTAAATAACTAAAGATAAAATTGTATAAATACACCTAATGTGGACACTTTACAACTATGAGATATCTGTATTTTTTGACTTTGTTTTATTCCTTTTTGTTTTTCTGAATGATATTGTAAAATTGCATAAATAAAAAATTTAAAAAAAAAAAGTGGTTATGAGCCAAAATTTAAAAAAAAATCTTCCATCCCTTCAATCCCAGTTCTCCTCCTCCCTACTCCACAAAATGAATAGAAATGATGTTGCCATAGTAAGCTAATTCCAACCCCAAACCCCCTCCCCAAACACCTAAAACATTTAAAATAAGCTGCAGGCCATAGTGGCCCAAAGAGCATCCATGCTCACCCCACTATTTATTTATTTATTTATTTATTTATTTATTTATTTAGTATTTTTCTATACCGGCATTCACGGAGTTCATATCATGTCGGTTTACATAAAACAAGGGGTGAGAAATACATTATAACGTAAATAACTAATAACATAAGAGTATACATTAAAAAGTAAAACAAGTGCATGGAAGAAAAAAGTTACAATAAAACGGGGGTCATTCTAACTGGGATTAGAGTTAGAGGAAAGATAAAAAGTTTAACCAGAAGTAAAACATTGTAATGATTGGTAGATAGTGACTGTTTCAGTTTAATAGGAAATGTTCAGTAAAGCTGCATTTGATGGTAGTGAATCTTTAAGGGTCCGGAAATGCTTTCATGAACAGCCATGTTTTCAGTCTTTTCCTGAAGGTTGGAAGACATGGTTCCTGTCTTAGTTCTAGGGGGATGGAGTTCCACAGTGGGGGACCTGCTGTGGAGAAGGCCCGATCTCTCAATGTTATATGTTGGGTGGTATTGTTGTGTGGTACCTGTAGATATTCTCTATATGCTTCTCTGATGGTCTGTTGGAGGAGTGTTTTTTAAGAGCTATTTGTAGATGGAGTGGAACCAGTCCATGGATATTCTTGTAGATTGTGGTGAGGGATTTATGAATTATTCTGTAGTGGATTGGTAACCAGTGTAGGTCTTTAAGGACTGGTGTAATGTGATCTCTTCTTCTTTTGTTTGTTAGAATTCTTGCTGCGGTGTTCTGTATCATTTGGAGTGGTTTAGTATGTGATGATGGGAGGCCTAGTAGGATCGAGTTGCAGTAATCAATTTTCGCAAATATTATTGCTTGGAGCACTGTTCTATAATCATGGAAGTGAAATAGGGGTTTTATTCTTTTTAATACGTGCAGTTTGTGGAAGCAGTCTTTGGTTGTTTGGTTGATAAACGATTTCAAATTTAGCCGGTTGTCTATGGAGACTCCTAAATCTCTTACTTTTGAGGTTTGCAAGTTGGCTGGCGGGTTTGTAGTGATTTTGCAATTATCTGGAGAGATTAGAATGAATTCACTTTTTGATTGGTTTAGGATTAGATTTAAGCTGGATAAGAGCTCGTTAATTTCTTGAAAGCAATTTTCCCAAAGTTCTAGCGCTTTAGTGATGGATTCTTTGATGGGGATCACAATCTGGACGTCGTCGGCAAATATGAAGTGTTTTAGGTTTAATTTGTTTAGCAGTTGGCAAAGCGGGAGAAGGTATAAGTTGAAAAGTGTTGGTGAGAGAGAGGAACCCTGAGGAACTCCTTGTGATGATGGGTATCTGGAGGATTCTTTGTTGTGGATTTTAACTTTGAAACCTCTGTTTTCTAGGAATGTTTTGAACCATGTTAGTGCTGATCCTGCAATACCGATGTTCGCTAGTTGATTTAGTAATATGGCATGGTTCACAGTATCGAACGCTGCCGATAGATCCAATAAGATCAGTAGGAAGGCCTGTCCTTTATCGAGGCCCAAAATAATGTAGTCAGTCAGTGAGATGAGAAGGGATTCGGTGCTTGAGGCTTTTCTAAAACCGAATTGAGTGGGGAAAAGAATTTTGTGTTCTTCTATGTAATCTGCTAGTTGTGTGTTAACTAGTTTCTCCATCACCTTGGCAATGAAAGGCAGATTTGAGATTGGACGGAAGTTGTTAGGATCTTTGGGGTCCAAGTTAGGCTTCTTAAGTAGCGGTTTGATGGATGCTATTTTGAGGTCGTCTGGGTAGAAACCCTGGATGAATGAGCAGTTTATAATGTCTGCTAGGGTTTTGGTTATGGTGTCCGGGATTAGCAGTAGTAATTTAGACGGAATCTGGTCTAGTGGATGCGATGAGGGTTTCATTTTCTTAAGAAGTGTTTGGATCTCTGAGGAGGAGGTGAGTTCAAGAGATTGGAGGGAGATGTCTTTATTATGAAGAATGTAATTGCTGGTTGGTGTGCCGGTATTATGCTTTAATTGTGTTAGTAGGTTCGTGATTTTCTTACTGAAGAAGAGTGCCAGCTCATCAGCTTTTGTTTGAGCTTGGTTAGGTGGTATGTCAGGAGGGTTTGCCTGAGTTAGATTGAGTTAGGTCGCGCAGGTCTTCAGTCGCCGCGTGCCGGAGGCTGGGTGTCATTTTCCAGTATTTAACTGGAAAATGACACCCAGCCTCCGGGCACCTTCCTACCCACCCACCCATTCCTCTCACACCAATGCTGCCGGGAGTGTGGTGCAGTGTCCAGCTGTCCACTGCTCCTGCCATAGAATAAATACTCTGATAGGAGCAGTACAAATGAGTGTGGTGCAGTGTCCACTGCTCCTGCCATAGAATAAATACTCTGATAGGAGCAGTACAAATGAGTGTGGTGCAGTGACCACTGCTCCTGCCATATAATAAATACTCTGATAGGAGCAATACAAATGAGTGTGGCGCAGTGATCACTGCTCCTGCCATAGAATAAATACTCTGATAGGAGCAGTACAAATGAGTGTGGTGCAGTGTCCACTGCTCCTGCCGTAAAATAAATAGTCTGATAGGAGCAGTACAAATGAGTGTGGTGCAGTGACCACTGCTCCTGCCATAGGATAAATACTCTGATAGGAGCAGTACAAATGAGTGTGGTGCAGTGACCACTGCTCCTGCCGTAAAATAAATACTC
Organism: Rhinatrema bivittatum; assembly: GCF_901001135.1. Classification (NCBI taxonomy): domain Eukaryota; kingdom Metazoa; phylum Chordata; class Amphibia; order Gymnophiona; family Rhinatrematidae; genus Rhinatrema; species Rhinatrema bivittatum. The sequence goes on along the minus strand of NC_042623.1, from coordinate 413,896 downwards.
TGATAGGAGCAGTACAAATGAGTGTGGTGCAGTGACCACTGCTCCTGCCGTAGAATAAATACTCTGATAGGAGCAGTACAAATGAGTGTGGTGCAGTGTCCAACTGTCCACTGCTCCTGCCTTAGGATAAATACTCTGATAGGAGCAGTACAAATGAGTGTGGTGCAGTGACCACTGCTCCTGCCATAGGATAAATACTCTGATAGGAGCAGTACAAATGAGTGTAGTGCAGTGACCACTGCTCCTGCCATAAAATAAATACTCTGATAGGAGCAGTACAAATGAGTGTGGTGCAGTGTCCAACTGTCCACTGCTCCTGCCTTAGGATAAATACTCTGATAGGAGCAGTACAAATGAGTGTGGTGCAGTGACCACTGCTCCTGCCATAGGATAAATACTCTGATAGGAGCAGTACAAATGAGTGTGGTGCAGTGACCACTGCTCCTGCCATAGGATGAATACTCTGATAGGAGCACTACAAATGAGTGTGGTGCAGTGACCACTGCTCCTGCCGTATAATAAATACTCTGATAGGAGCAGTACAAATGAGTGTGGTGCAGTGACTACTGCTCCTGCCGTAGAATAAATACTCTGATAGGAGCAGTACAAATGAGTGTGGTGCAGTGACCACTGCTCCTGCCATAGAATAAATACTCTGATAGGAGCAGTACAAATGAGTGTGGTGCAGTGACTACTGCTCCTGCCGTAGAATAAATACTCTGATAGGAGCGCTACAAATGTTCCATGCTCCCAGCAGCTTTGGGGCTTAGAAGAGGGCCCAGCACCCATCTGTCATCCTCAAATGGAGGCGGAGATAGGGAGGACTCTCAGGCCATTATGGTTCACAACCTATTTTAATTCTTTTGGGGGTCTTGATGAGGGGGATTGGGTTCTATGCCCAAAATCTTTTTTACTGAATTTAAAGAGTAGAGGGAAATCAGGTGGGGGAAATTGAGCCTTTTGACCTGCAAGATGTTTGGGGAGATTTTGGAACTTAACAAGCTATATCTGTTTCCTAACCTATCCATATATAGCAGCTTGAAAACTCAGAGGCAGTCAAATATGTGGGAAATTTAAAACCCCTTTAAATATGAGCATAAAAACATAAAAGGTTGCCATTATAAAATCGGCGCATGCACATGGACGTGCACACACACCTTACAAAATCTACCCGTGAGTGAGAAAGAATCATCTCTGACTTGTTTTAAATGTGCTACTTGCAAACCTCATGGAGTGTCCCCTAGTCCTTCCATTATCTGAAAGAGTAAATAACAGATTCATTTACCCGTTCTAGGACTCTCATGATTTTAAAGACTTCTATCATACTCCTCCCTTAGCCGTCTCTTCTCCAAGTCCTAACCTCTTTAGTCTTTCCTCATAGGGGAGCTGTTTCATCCCCTTTATAATTTTGGACCCCTTCTCTGTACTTTCTCCAGTGCAATTATATATTTAGTTGAGATGCGGCAACCACAATTGCACACGGTACTCAAAATGTGGTCTCACCATGGAGCGATACAGAGGCATTATGAAATTTTCTGTTTTATTAACCATTCCCTTCCTAATAATTCCTAACATTATGTTTGCTTTTTTGACTGCCGCAGCACACTGAGTCAGTTATCCACTATGACACCTAGATCTTTTTCCTGGGTGGTAACTGCTAATATGGACCTTTAAGTATATTAACGGGTAAATTTTAAAAGGGTTACGCGCTTAAGTTATGCGCGTAACCCTTTCAAAACCCCCCTGCGCACGCCGAGCCTATTTTGCATAGGCATGTCAGGGGGCGTGTCGCGGCAGCGCATCATTCGGGGGCATTCCGGGGGCATAGTCGCAGACGTGGTTCTGGCCCGAATGCATTTTGGGGGTGTGGCTGAGACCTCTGAAATCGTTCCCGGCCCGGGGAATCGCGCGGCAGCAGCCTGCCAGGGCAGGCGTAACTTTCGCGATAAAGGTAGGTGGGGTGTAGATAGGGCTGGGAGGGTGGGTTAGGTAGGGGAAGGGAGGGGAAGGTGGGGGGAGGCCGAAGGAAAGATCCATCCGAAGCCACTCCAATTTCGGAGCGGCCTCGGAGGGAATGGGCAGCACGCGCAGGGCTCAGCATGCACAAGGTGCACAAATGTGCACCCCCTTGCATGCGCCGACGTGCAAACAAGCGTATGTGCGGGCGTAGTTTTATAAAATCTACCCCTAAATTAGCCATTTGGGGACTTCTGTCACTACCACACTGAAACACTGAGTTTGAATGTCCTGTCCACTCAATTTAGAATTAAGCTCTTGAATTCATTGCCAGAGGATGTGGTTAAGGCAGTTAGTATAGCTGGGTTTAAAAAGGGTTTGGATAAGTTCCTGGAGGAGAAGTCCATAAACTGCTGTTAATCAATAGGGAATAGTCACTGATTGTTGCCATCATGAGTAGCCTGAGATCTATTTAATGTTTGAGTACTTGCCAGGTACTTATGACTTGGATTGGCCATTGTTGGAAACAGGATGCTGGGGTTGATGGGCCCTTGGTCTGACCCAGTATGGCATATCTTATATTCTTAATTTGGGGTCAGTCCAAAGGTCTATCAAGCCCAGTATCCTATTTCCAACAGTGCCAATCACGTCATAAGTACCTTGTTTGCTAGTGTGGAACTACTGCAGTTATAATAAAGGCAGTCCAAACTATTGCTGTGTTTGTCAGCCACTGGCTGCTGGTAGCAGTTTAGCTTGATGATGGCTCTATAGTTTGTGAATTATAGTCTGGCAAGGTTAGCTGAGGAATTGGGTCGCTTGCGAGGACTGGGTTGAGAACCACTGTTCTAAAGAGAATTTGTTAACAGACTCTTAATGTGCATTAAATTGACATTAAGATAGTTGTAGTAATATTAGCATGCTTATGTTAGATGCAAAAGTGTGCATGTTACCTAATTTTCTATTTCCACAAGAACCAGATGTGCAATAAAATACACAACAGTAAACATAAGTGCCTTAATGCAAAAAAAAAAAAAAAAAAGTGTCATTAACTTTTGCACCAACATTGATGTTAAGCACTCATTAATTTGCATGCTTTGGCAAGGTCTGCATATCATTATTTTGTAAACACCATATTAACATGGCCTTAATGTACACATTAAAATTAGGTATTGTGGTGCTGATTTTAACATGGTTTAGTAAATAGACCTCCAAGTCTTTCAAAATGTACGCGAAATGGCAAAAATTTTGATTCTATGAAATTGGCAGGGGTCGGGAACCTTTTTGGCTGAGAGAGCCATGAACGCCACATATTTTAAAATGTAATTCCGTGAGAGCCATACAAGACCTACCAAATTAATTTACTACAACCCCCTACTCTCCTGACGCCTCCCCAAGACCTGCCAAATTAATTTACTACAACCCCCCACCCTCCTGACACCCCCCCCCCCCCCAAGACCTGCCAAAAGTCCCTGGTGGAATGAGATAAAGAATAGCCGAAAGTCCTTCAAAAATCCTTTATTGATTGCCCAAAAGTCCCTGGTGGTCCAGCGGGGGTCCAGGGCTCGCAGACAAATCTTTAATAAAAAAGTAAAAATCTAACAAAAACCCCTACCCTCCTGACACCCCCAAGACCTCCAAAATTAATTTACTACAACCCCCCACCCAAGACCTGCCAAAAGTCCCTAGTGGTCCAGCAGGGGTCCAGGAGCGGTCCGGGAGCGATCTCCTGAACTTGGGCTGTCGGCTGCCAGTAGTCAAAATGGCGCCGACGGCCCTTTGCCCTCACTATGTCACTGGGGTCGACCAATGGCAGCAGTAGCCCCTGTGACATAGTGAGGGCAAAGGGCCGTCGATGCCATTTTGATTACTGGCAGCTGACAGCCCAAGTCCAGGAGATCGCTCCCGGACCGCTCCTGGACCCCTGCTGGACCTCCATGGACTTTTGGCAGGTCTTTGGGGGGGGGGGGTGTCAGGAGGGGGGTTGTAGTAAATTAATTTTGGAGGTCTTGGGGGCCATCAGGAGGGTGGGGGGTTTTGTTAAGATTTTTACTTTTTTATTAAAGATTTGTCTGCGAGCCAGATGCAGCCATCAAAAGAGCCACATCTGGTTCGCGAGCCATAGGTTCCCTACCCCTGGTTTAGAACCTGTTCGATCTCAAATGAATTAGACATTTATATTGGATATTATTAGCATGGACAGGTACAAAAGCTGAATATTGTAAAACAGAAAAATAAGAAAAAAATACAAGTGAAACTATAGAAGAATGCAATAAACATTCCTTCTCCTTGTTTGCTCCACTTATCTGAGTTTCGTAAGAGTACTTTTTCGGTTGCTGCTCCTAAATTTTGGAACCTGCTACCCTATGAGTTAAGAACAGCACAATGCACAAAATATTTTTCAAAGCATTTGAAAGCATTATTATTTATACAGACTTTTAAATAATTTGTTATGCTTTCATTTCTAAATGTTACGCCTTCCATTTTAGATGATATTTTAATCATTATGGCTACTGGTGATTTTTACATATTTGTTGTTATTATAATTTTATCTCATTTTATTTTTTAAGTATTTTATTGTGTATGTTTTGTTGTGAGACACCTAGGGCTTTGTACATAGGTGGCATAGAAAAGAGAAACCATAGAATGCAAATAATTTCTTCCATATACTAACAATATCTTCTTTCCAATTTACTTTTTATCATTCTTGATGTTATTCTCAATCTCATCTCATTGTCTGATCTGTTCAGAGACACCTTTCTGCAACTGTTTTATCTACTGGAGCTATTTTATCTGTACTATTTATCTTTACTTACCGCTACAGCAAGATTGAGAGTTGTGACAATATCAGATTCCGACCCAATTGACATGTCAGGCTGAAAAACTGCAGAATTTGGCTGCACATAAGACACTGTATGGCTTTCCTCCATTGTGATATTTTCCTTGGATAAATATCGGACTCTAAAAGGAAAGAAAACATTTAAATACACTTAAAATGAATTATTTGCACTGTTGATGTTTTAAAATTCTGTGCACTCAAAAATTATATGCAATTTATTCTGGAAGATCAACTTAATGTCACCGACTTACAAACCAGAACAAAAAGAAAGGAGTTTGGAAAAGGTAAGATATGAACATTGATTTAGTTAAATCTGTAAAATGTTGCTATTCCTTCTTAAATACCACTTGAACAACGGACTTGTCTGACAGTCCTATTTTCAAATGATAATGCCACAAGCCACCAAATTCCCCATCTTTCTTTTTGAACTCTTTGAACTTCTGTTTTTCGGTTTTAACCAATAAACCACTCTCAGTATAATAGGATACAAGATTGCTATGGGTAGGTAGCTGAGCTTCTTACCTCCACACAGTTGCTATAATATCGCAGCTCCTGTAGCAGTTTAAGTTCTTCAATTTTTTTTCTGCTTTCTGCTGTGCATTAACATCACACCTAAGTATAAGAAGGCTAAATACTAAATAGACCTTTCCCTCTGAAGCTATCATCACTAAAACATAGTAACATAATAATATAGTATTGTCAGCGACATGGTTGAAGGAGGATAACCAATGGGACAGTGCTATACCGGGATACAAATTATATCGCAATGACAGAGAGGAGCACCTGGGAGGCGGTGTGGCGCTTTATGTCCGGGATGGCATAGAGTCCAACAGGATAAAGAATCTGCATGAGACTAAATGCACAATCGAATCTTTATGGCTAAGAGAGAATTTAAAAAGAATTTGGCCATAGAGGCAAAAACTCACAGTAAAAACTTTTTAAAATATATCCGAAGCAGAAAGCCTGTGAGGGAGTCAGTTGGACCGTTAGATGATCGAGGGGTTAAAGGTGCACTTAGAGAAGATAAGGCCATCATGGAAAGATTAAATGATTTCTTTGCTTCGGTGTTTACTGAAGAGGATGTTGGGGAAATACCGGGATAACTCAACTCCATCTCTGGATTATCTCCAGGTTATTTGACAAAAATTTATCCTGCTAATTATTTAGCTCGATAACCTGGAGGCATTCAGTGAGCAGAAATGATTCTTTCCTAGCATTTGGATAAACTCCAAACTTATACTTGGATGCACTAAGCCAAAATGTTTCTCATGAAACGGAATAAAGACTCATTGGTTTCTAGTGAGGGGTCCACCCCCATCCCCCTGACCTTCCCCCCCCCCCCCCAGACCATTGCTCAAAATCTAAAATTCCTCAATTGAAAGGGCCCGGGGTGCCCCCTAACCCCGGGCTTGGTTGGCCTCATTTTTTAAAATAGCGCTGGCCTGACCATTCTCCAGTCACATGACTGCGGCATGGAAAGGCTACTGGACCTCAGTTATGTGGCTGTGGTCTGATGCCTGGACTTTGCTCCAGTCATGTGACTAGGGCAAGGTCAAGTCAGTGCTATTTTGAAAAACGGTGTCAACTGGTCCAGGGCTAGGGGGTGCCATGGCCACTTTCACTTGAGGAATTTCTAGATTTTGAAGTATGGGGGGGGGGGGGAAGAGGTGGGCTCCATACTACAAACCAATGAGTCCATAATACTTCTAGGGTCGGGGAGGAGGAGGAAAGAAGGACCCACTATAAACCAACAAGGTCTTTTCATAATTTTGGGAGTTTGAGGCATGTAAGATCAATGTTGTGTGTGAATAGGAGGGTGGGGGGATCTTTGGCTTACTTGGTGATTGCGTTGGGGGAAGATGGGTCATCATTGCATGACCACCGGCTACTATTTTTTTTATTTGGTTGTCGGGGCTGCCACCTGAGATGGCTCTGGGGTAAGGAAGGGAATCACATTTGACCCCTGCACACGGGTAACCATTTTCCTTTTTTTTAAATTAGGTTGGCCCTTTAAATCTAATGTGGGAACATTGAGATTCATGTTAGGGTCTCGATGCACATGCGTTAGATTAATGTTTCCTCAGGAGGCATAGATAAATTAATATGGTTAAAGATCTAGGCATCATAGTGGATAACACATTGAAATTGTCGGCTCAGTGTGCTGCAGCAGTCAAAAAAGCAAACAGAATGTTGGGAATTATTAAGAAGGGAAAGGTTAATAAAACGGAAAATGTCATAATGCCTCTGTATCGCTCCATGGTGAGACCGCACCTTGAATACTATGTACAATTCTGGTTGCCACATCTCAAAAAAGATATAATTGCGATGGAGAAGGTACAGAGAAGGGCAACCAAAATGATAAAGGGGATGGAACAACTCCCCTATGAGGAAAGATTAAAGAGGTTAGGGCTGTTCAGCTTGGAGAAGAGACAGCTGAGGGGGGATATGATAGAGGTGTTTAAGATCATGAGAGGTCGTGAACAAGTAGATGTGACTCGGTTATTTACACTTTCGGATAATAGAAGAACTAGGGGGCACTCCATGAAGTTAGCAAGTAGCACATTTAAGACTTATTGCAGAAAATTCTTTTTCACTCAACGCACAATAAAGCTCTGGAATTTATTGCCAGCAGATGTGGTTAGTGCAGTTTGTGTAGCTGGGTTTAAAGAAGGTTTTGATAAGTTCTTGGAGGAGAAGTCCATTTACTGCTACTAATCAAGTTGTCTTAGGGAATAGCCTCTGCTATTAATTGCATCAGTAGCATGGGGTCTTCTTACTGTTTGGGTACTTGCCAGGTTCTTGTGGTCTGGTTTGGCCTCTGTTGGAAACAGGATTCTGGGCTTGATGGACCCTTGGGTCTGACTCAGCATGGCAATTTCTTATGTTCTTAACTTTCTAAATTGTTCACGTTGATTTATTTACATCAATGTACCTATTCATGAGCTGCTTTGCATGGATCTGCAAAATTCACACATGCAAATCCCATGGAAAGCATCTCATTGTAATAGGGGAGGGAATCTGGGCAGAGCTATGCAAAACGGGGCAGATTTTCAAAGGGTAACAGATGTAACATATGTGCGTAACTTCCGAAAAGCTGCCCCAATCTGCCCCTGGGTGCTGAGCCTATCTTCCATAGGCTCGGTGGTGTGCGCAAGCCCCGGGACGAGTGTATGTCCCAGGGCTTCGAAAAAGAGGGCGTTCCAGGGGTGTGGCCGTGGTTGGGGGCCCGGCCTGGGGGCTTTCTGGGGGCAGGAATGAGGCCTCCGGAACAGGCGCCGTGCCAGGGGATGGTGCGCCAGCAGCTGGCTGGCGCGCGCAAGTTATGCCTGCCCAGAGGCAGGTGTAACTTTCCCGATAAAGGTCAGGAGGGGGTTTTAGATAGGGCTGGGGAGTGGGTTAGGTAGGGGAAGGGAGGGGAAGGTGTGGGGGGGGACGGAAGGAAAGTTCCCTCCGAGGCGGCTCCGATTTCTGCCCAGATTTGGAGCGGCCTCAGAGGGAATGGAGGAAAGCTGTGTGGCTCGGCGTGCGCAAGTTGCACAATTGTGCACCCCCTTGTGCGCGCCAACCCTGGATTTTATAACACGCGTGCGGCAGCACACACATGTTATAAAATCGGGCGTAGATTTAAAGATCTGCCCCAACATGAAAAGGCAAATTGTCGCAATATATGTTATTTAATGCATGCTAGAGCCCTATCGCAGCTTGATGCACTGAAGATGGACCCCACAATTTCTGGTTCAGAAATGTTTGAAAGATATTTGGTTGAGTGCTTGCATTTCACAAGGGAAACTTTACAACCTTTTATATTTCCCAGCCATAAGTGTTCATTTGCTCAGGAACTGGAGACTTCTAAATCTGATACTTCTGCTAAGGAGTCTTTATTAGTTTCTTTCATACTAGAACCAGATAAAATCCGGTCATTTATTTCTTCATTCAAAACATTAAGAATTAAACTGTTGTGGGGTTTCCATGTTCAGATGTATTTGGATGTATTGTGCATAATGCAGACAGATAAAAAGAACATCTGCCACGCAGCCTCAGCTTGCCCTGCCCCCCAGCAGAAGCCTCCGGTAGGCGCTGCTCTCAGCTACCTGAGCCAGCTCCTCGCTGACTGCCTGTCCAGTCCATTCATGTCTCTTCATGGAGTCACCCTTGCCTCTCTGACCTGCTCACACTTACCTTGTTCTTTGCCTTGTGTCTAACGCACCTGCTCTTACCTTGCACCTTGTTCTGTGGCCTAGTCAGGCCTTTCCTTGCCCTGAGGCTTCCGGGCCTCCTCTTACATCCTATCCAGGCCTCTTCTTGCCTGGCGACCTATGGGCCTCCTGCATTGCTGCCTTTAGGCCTCAGTGTTCTCTGTTCTGTGTTCTTGTCTGGTCCTGTCCTTTTCTGCCCTGCCCAGTCCAGTTCCTGGTACTAAGCATTCCCTGTCTCCCCATTGCTTCTCTTGCCCCAGTCTGTACCTGTTCCTAGTCCTGCCCAGCCTATGTCAGAATCCAGCTCCAGTCCCCACTCTGAGCCTGTGTCCATTCCCAGCCCTCGCTCAATATCCTGCTCCCGTCTGTCCAGCCTGCCTTGCCTTCCATCGTGATGATTCTGCTGCTGAAGCCCAGAACTACCAGCCCCCAGGCTAGGCAGAAGGATAATCCCAAATCTAGCCCTGTGGTCGTGCCTGGCTCCCCAACCCCAGACACATCCTGATAGTTCTAAGCTGGGCAGAGCCATAGGTGTCGCCACCAAATGGCAGCAAGGAGAGCTGTGCAGCCGGGGCATCCTCAGCAGAATAAAAAGCAGTGCTGCCCCGTCAAAATAGACAGCTTTGTCCGCATGGCCTTAGTAAGTGGAAAAGCAGAGCGGCCCCACTAGCAACACTGCTGATTCTGGTGGGGCCTCGCTGCTTTCCACTTACTAAGGCAGCACTTACGATGCCTTGTATTTCGGCAGGGCCATGCTACTTCAGAGGAGGATGAGGGAACCTGCCAGAAGTAGTCCAATGCCCTGTGGCTGGAAGTCGTTCACTTGCCAGGGGAGCTGAAGAAGAAGACTGCTGCTACCTGCTAAGTCAAGGGAAGTGAGAGACAGCATGTGTGTGCTTGTATGTGGGAGAGTGAGAGAGAGAATATGTGTGTGCTTGTATGTGGGAGAGAGAGAGAGAGAATATGTGTGCTTGTATGTGGGAGAGTGAGAGAGAGAATATGTGTGTGCTTGTATGTGGGAGAGTGAGAGAGAGAATATGTGTGTGCTTGTATGTGGGAGAGTGAGAGAGAGAATATGTGTGCTTGTATGTGGGAGAGTGAGAGAGAGAATATGTGTGTGCTTGTATGTGGGAGAGTGAGAGAGAGAATATGTGTGCTTGTATGTGGGAGAGTGAGTGAGAGAATATGTGTGTGCTTGTATGTGGGAGAGTGAGAGAGAGAATATGTGTGCTTGTATGTGGGAGAGTGAGAGAGAGAATATGTGTGCTTGTATGTGGGAGAGAGACAGCATGTGTGTGCTTGTATGTGGGAGAGAGAGAGAGCACGTGTGTGCTTGTATGTGGGGGAGAGAGAGAGAGAATATGTGTGCTTGTATGTGGGGGAGAGAGAGAGAGAATATGTGTGCTTGTATGTGGGAGAGAGACAGCATGTGTGTGCTTGTATGTGGGAGAGAGAGAGAGCACGTGTGTGCTTGTATGTGGGGGAGAGAGAGAGAGAATATGTGTGCTTGTATGTGGGGGAGAGAGAGAGAGAATATGTGTGCTTGTATGTGGGGGAGAGAGAGAGAGAATATGTGTGCTTGTATGTGGGAGAGTGAGAGAGAGAATATGTGTGCTTGTATGTGGGAGAGAGACAGCATGTGTGTGCTTGTATGTGGGAGAGAGAGAGAGCACGTGTGTGCTTGTATGTGGGGGAGAGAGAGAGAATATGTGTGCTTGTATGTGGGAGAGTGAGAGAGAGAATATGTGTGCTTGTATGTGGGAGAGAGACAGCATGTGTGTGCTTGTATGTGGGAGAGAGAGAGAGAATATGTGTGCTTGTATGTGGGAGAGTGAGAGAGAGAATATGTGTGCTTGTATGTGGGAGAGAGAGAGAGCACGTGTGTGCTTGTATGTGGGGGAGAGAGAGAGAGAATATGTGTGCTTGTATGTGGGGGAGAGAGAGAGAGAATATGTGTGCTTGTATGTGGGAGAGTGAGAAAGAGAATATGTGTGTTTGTATGTGGGACAGAGAGAGAGCACGTGTGTGCTTGTATGTGGGGGAGAGAGAGAGAGAATATGTGTGCTTGTATGTGGGGGAGAGAGAGAGAGAATATGTGTGCTTGTATGTGGGAGAGAGACAGCATGTGTGTGCTTGTATGTGGGAGAGAGAGAGAGCACGTGTGTGCTTGCATGTGGGAGAGAGAGAGAGAATATGTGTGCTTGTATGTGGGAGAGAGAGAGAACACGTGTGTGCTTGTATGTGGGGGAGAGAGAGAGAGAATATGTGTGCTTGTATGTGGGAGAGTGAGAGAGAGAATATGTGTGCTTGTATGTGGGAGAGAGACAGCATGTGTGTGCTTGTATGTGGGAGAGAGAGAGAGCACGTGTGTGCTTGTATGTGGGGGAGAGAGAGAGAGAATATGTGTGCTTGTATGTGGAGAGTGAGAGAGAGAATATGTGTGCTTGTATGTGGGAGAGAGACAGCATGTGTGTGCTTGTATGTGGGAGAGAGAGAGAGAGAATATGTGTGCTTGTATGTGGGAGAGTGAGAGAGCACGTGTGTGCTTGTATGTGGGGGAGAGAGAGAGAGAATATGTGTGCTTGTATGTGGGGGAGAGAGAGAGAGAATATGTGTGCTTGTATGTGGGAGAGTGAGAAAGAGAATATGTGTGTTTGTATGTGGGACAGAGAGAGAGCACGTGTGTGCTTGTATGTGGGGGAGAGAGAGAGAGAATATGTGTGCTTGTATGTGGGGGGAGAGAGAGAGAGAATATGTGTGCTTGTATGTGGGAGAGAGACAGCATGTGTGTGCTTGTATGTGGGAGAGAGAGAGAGCACGTGTGTGCTTGCATGTGGGAGAGAGAGAGAGAATATGTGTGCTTGTATGTGGGAGAGAGAGAGAACACGTGTGTGCTTGTATGTGGGGGAGAGAGAGAGAGAATATGTGTGCTTGTATGTGGGAGAGTGAGAGAGAGAATATGTGTGCTTGTATGTGGGAGAGAGACAGCATGTGTGTGCTTGTATGTGGGAGAGAGAGAGAGCACGTGTGTGCTTGTATGTGGGGGAGAGAGAGAGAGAATATGTGTGCTTGTATGTGGGAGAGTGAGAGAGAGAATATGTGTGCTTGTATGTGGGAGAGAGACAGCATGTGTGTGCTTGTATGTGGGAGAGAGAGAGAGAATATGTGTGCTTGTATGTGGGAGAGTGAGAGAGAGAATATGTGTGCTTGTATGTGGGAGAGAGAGAGAGCACGTGTGTGCTTGTATGTGGGGGAGAGAGAGAGAGAATATGTGTGCTTGTATGTGGGGGAGAGAGAGAGAGAATATGTGTGCTTGTATGTGGGAGAGTGAGAAAGAGAATATGTGTGTTTGTATGTGGGACAGAGAGAGAGCACGTGTGTGCTTGTATGTGGGGGAGAGAGAGAGAGAATATGTGTGCTTGTATGTGGGAGAGTGAGAGAGAGAATATGTGTGCTTGTATGTGGGAGAGAGACAGCATGTGTGTGCTTGTATGTGGGAGAGAGAGAGAGCACGTGTGTGCTTGTATGTGGGGGAGAGAGAGAGAGAATATGTGTGCTTGTATGTGGGGGAGAGAGAGAGAGAATATGTGTGCTTGTATGTGGGAGAGAGACAGCATGTGTGTGCTTGTATTTGGGATAGTGAGAGCACGTGTGTGCTTGTATGTGGGAGAGAGACAGCATGTGTGTGCTTGTATGTGGGAGAGTGAGAGAGAGAATATGTGTGCTTGTATGTGGGAGAGAGAGAGAGAGCATGTGTGTGCTTGTATGTGGGAGAGTGAGAGAGAGAATATGTGTGCTTGTATGTGGGAGAGAGAGAGAGAGCATGTGTGTGCTTGTATGTGGGAGAGAGAGAGAATATGTGTGCTTGTATGTGGGAGAGTGAGAGAGAGAATATGTGTGCTTGTATGTGGGAGAGAGAGAGAGCACGTATGTGCTTATATGTGGGAGAGAGAGAGAGAGCACGTGTGTGCTTGTATGTGGCAGGGTGAGAGAGAGAATATGTGTGCTTGAATGTGGGAGAGAGAGAGAGAGAGCATGTGTGTGCTTGTATGTGGGAGAGTGAGAGAGAGAATATGTGTGCTTGTATGTGGGAGAGAGAGAGCATGTGTGTGCTTGTATGTGGGAGAGTGAGAGTGAGAATATGTGTGCTTGTATGTGGGAGAGAGAGAGAGCACGTGTGTGCTTGTATTTGGGAGAGTGAGAGAGAGAATATGTGTGCTTGTATGTGGGAGAGAGAGAGAGCACGTGTGTGCTTGTATGTGGGAGAGAGAGAGCATGTGTGTGCTTGTATGTGGGAGAGTGAGAGAGAGAATATGTGTGCTGCATGTGGGAGAGAGAGAGAGAACATGTGTGTGCTTGTATGTGGGAGAGTGAGAGAGAGAATATGTGTGCTTGTATTTGGGAGTGAGAGAGTGTGTGTGTGCTTGTATGTGGAAGAGAGAGAGAGAATATGTGTGCTTGTATGTGGGAGAGTGAAAGAGAGAATATGTGTGCTTGTATGTGGGAGAGAGAGAGAGAGAATATGTGTGCTTGTATGTGGGAGAGAGAGAGCACGTTTGTGCTTGTATGTGGGAGAGTGAGAGAGAGAATATGTGCGCTTGTATGTGGGAGAGAGAGCGAGCACGTGTGTGCTTGCATGTGGGAGAGAGAGAGAGAATATGTGTGCTTGTATGTGGGAGAGAGAGATAGAGCATGTGTGTGCTTGTATGTGGGAGAGAGAGAGCACGTGTGTGCTTGTATGTGGGAGAGTGCGAGAGAGAATATGTGTGCTTGTATGTGGGAGAGAGAGAGAGAGCACGTGTGTGCTTGCATGTGGGAGAGAGAGAGAGAATATGTGTGCTTGTATGTGGGAGAGAGAGATAGAGCATGTGTGTGCTTCTATGTGGGACAGAGAGAGAGCATGTGTGTGCTTGTATGTGGGACAGAGAGAGAGCACGTGTGTGCTTGTATGTGGGAGAGTGAAAGAGAGAATATGTGTGCTTGTATGTGGGAGAGTGAAAGAGAGAATATGTGTGCTTGTATGTGGGAGAGAGAGAGAGAGAATATGTGTGCTTGTATGTGGGAGAGTGAGAGAGAGAGCATGTGTGTGCTTGTATGTGGGAGAGTGAGAGAGAGAATATGTGTGCTTGTATGTGGGAGAGAGAGAGAGAGCACGTGTGTGCTTGTATTTGGGAGAGTGAGAGAGAGAATATGTGTGCTTGTATGTGGGAGAGTGAGAGAGAGAGCATGTGTGTGCTTGTATGTGGGAGAGAGAGAGAGCATGTGTGTGCTTGTATGTGGGAGAGTGAGAGAGAGAATATGTGTGCTGCATGTGGGAGAGAGAGAGAGAACATGTGTGTGCTTGTATGTGGGAGAGTGAGAGAGAGAATATGTGTGCTTGTATTTGGGAGTGAGAGAGTGTGTGTGTGCTTGTATGATGAAGAGAGAGAGAGCACGTGTGTGCTTGCATGTGGGAGAGAGAGAGAGAATATGTGTGCTTGTATGTGGGAGAGAGAGATAGAGCATGTGTGTGCTTGTATGTGGGAGAGAGAGCACGTGTGTGCTTGTATGTGGGAGAGAGAGAGAGCACGTGTGTGCTTGTATGTGGGAGAGTGAGAGAGAGAATATGTGTGCTTGTATGTGGGAGAGAGAGAGAGCACGTGTGTGCTTGCATGTGGGAGAGAGAGAGAGAATATGTGTGCTTGTATGTGGGAGAGAGAGATAGAGCATTTGTGTGCTTGTATGTGGGACAGAGAGAGAGCACGTCTGTGCTTGTATGTGGGAGAGTGAAAGAGAGAATATGTGTGCTTGTATGTGGGAGATTGAAAGAGAGAATATGTGTGCTTGTATGTGGGAGAGAGAGAGAGAATATGTGTGCTTGTATTTGGGATAGTGAGAGCACGTGTGTGCTTGTATGTGGGAAAGAGAGAGCACGTGTGTGCTTGTATGTGGGAGAGTGAGAGAGAGAATATGTGTGCTTGTATGTGGGAGAGAGAGAGAGCACGTGTGTGCTTGTATGTGGGACAGTGAGAGAGAGAATATGTGTGCTTGTATGTGGGAGAGTGAAAGAGAGAATATGTGTGCTTGTATGTGGGAGAGAGAGAGAGAATATGTGTGCTTGTATTTGGGATAGTGAGAGCACGTGTGTGCTTGTATGTGGGAGAGAGAGAGCACGTGTGTGCTTGTATGTGGGAGAGTGAGAGAGAGAATATGTGTGCTTGTATGTGGGAGAGAGAGAGAGCATGTGTGTGCTTGTATGAGGGAGAGAGCACGTGTGTGCTTGTATGTGGGAGAGTGAGAGAGAATATGTGTGCTTGTATGTGGGAGAGAGAGAGAATATGTGTGCTTGTATGTGGGAGAGTGAGAGAGAGAATATGTATGCTTGTATGTGGGAGAGAGAGCGAGCACGTGTGTGCTTGTATGTGGGAGAGTGAGAGAGAGAATATGTGTGCTTGTATGTGGGAGAGAGAGAGCACATGTGTGCTTGTATGTGGGAGAGAGAGAGAGCATGTGTGTGCACAACTACCCCAGTTACTCTCTTGCCTGCTAATCCATGACAATTTCAGGGCATCTGGAAATCAAAACCTCTATGGTATGGATCATGGGGAATTTTTTTAAATCCTTATTTTAATTGTTGGGTATTATTTGAAGTGTGTGTTTTGAAATATTTTATTGATGTTTGGAAGATTTTTATGAGGTTTTAATTTTTGAATGTTATTCTGTTCCTTAATAGTTTTGGATTATTCTTTTTATTGGTATGGTTTTACTAATTTAGTTTTATGAGGAATGGTAATATTTCTGTTTTTACATTGTTGCAGTGCATACAGAATTTGGCTTGTTGTGGTTTCCTGTTCAGTTTTTGTCTGTACATTTCTATTTATACTGTAGGTCTCTTTATTCTGTATTTGAGGATCTATCTGTGTTTTGCATGTGCGACTGAAGTGAGTTATTGTGTTACTGTGTTCTATGTAGGGACCTATAGCAGCTTGGATTGGTCTGTTTTCCTAATAGGGGGTATATTACTAGTTTAGGACTGATGTAATATTTATAGTATTAACTTTCATAGGTAGAGTTGTTGCTGTTTGAGTGGCTCATGCCCAAGATGCATTACAGTAGGCCTAATACCATATAGATTGCAAGCATCTCTGGCTTTTTTGCAGGGTTTTCTGGTTGGCACCTCAGCAGTGCATATAAATATAATACACGTATTGTAAGTGATATTTTTATCTGAGAAAACTGCTTTGAATGTCCTTTTTCATGTAAAATCTGTTATTATAAATGCATAATTTTTAATTGTGTGTGAGGAGGATGTGATGGGTAGGGGTGCAAAGCTGTAAAGTTTTCCTAGGGTACCTAATACTCTTGCACCAGCCGTGGCCATTGCTGTACAAACATTGAGCAGAGGCTCCCGACTCGTGGTGTCCTGTGTTGTGTAACGGGGGAGGGTGCAGGTTTTCACTTGGCCATAGGCACCAAACTGCCTGGCTACAGCTCTGAAGCTGGGAGCCACCTTTTCACTGAAATATCCTACTAAATGCAGTATTTTGTGTAATAGCATCAAACTATGTATTCAGGGAGCCCACACAATGCTTTCACTTTATTTTTTTACTGGAAAAAAAGCCTACAGCTCCCATGCCAGCAGTCAAAAAAGCAAACAGAATGTTAGGAATTATAAGGAAGGGAATGGTTAATAAAACGGAAAATGTCATAATGCCTCTGTATCGCTCCATGGTGAGACCACACCTTGAATACTGTGTACAATTCTGGTCGCCGCATCTCAAAAAAGATATAATTGCGATGGAGAAGGTACAGAGAAGGGCAACCAAAGTGATAAGGGGAATGGAACAGCTTCCCTATGAGGAAAGACTAAAGAGGTTAGGACTTTTCAGCTTGGAGAAGAGACGGCTGAGGGGGGATATGATAGAGGTGTTTAAAATTATGAGAGGTCTAGAACGGGTAGATGTGAATCGGTTATTTAGTCTTTCGGATAGTAGAAAGACTAGGGAGCACTCCATGAAGTTAGCATGGGGCACATTTAAAACTAATCGGAGAAAGTTCTTTTTTACTCAACGCACAATTAAACTCTGGAATTTGTTGCCAGAGGATGTGGTTAGTGCAGTTAGTGTATCTGGGTTTAAAAAAGGATTGGATAAGTTCTTGGAGAAGTCCATTACCTGCTATTAATTGAGTTGATTTAGAAAATAGCCACTGCTAATACTAGCAATGGTAACATGGAATAGACTTAGTTTTTGGGTACTTGCCAGGTTCTTATGGCCTGGATTGGCCACTGTTGGAAACAGGATGCTGGGCTTGATGGACCCTTGGTCTGACCCAGCATGGCATGTTCTTATGCCTTACTCTTGAAGTGATATTATTTCTGCTTATTCAGAGGGCTTAGGCTATACTGTTATCCTTGGTTTAGTTTTATTTTTTACTTTTTGTAGATGGTTTGGTTTATAAGATTTGTAGTTAACCTGCTGTTTGTTGATGTTCCCAATTGAGATTACATTTTTTTATGATATGCTTCTGAATGTTTCCTTCTTACCAGTAAGCAGATCTCCTAATTAAGAAAATAAGAAAATGCCATACTGGGTCAGACCAAGGGTCCATCAAGCCCAGCATCCTGTTTCCAACAGTGGCCAATCCAGGCCACAAGAACCTGGCAAGTACCCAAACACTAAGTCTATTCCATGTTGCTAATGGCAGTGGATAGGGGATAAGAAGGGAAGATGAAGGTGGGGGATAGGGAGAGGATCTATGATCTGGAGAGGGGAAAGCCTCCCTCCCTCTGGCTCCAGCCCTGTATCCCTTCATTTCTCTCCTCCATCACCCTTCCCTTTCCCCTCTGTGGTCCTTGTCCCATTTCCTCACACCACTCCCAGTCCTCTCTCTCTCTCTCTCTCTCTCTCTCAGGTGCCCCCCCTCAGGTAGCTGCAATTACTTCTTAATACCACAGCAAGATTGTTTATTGTGGCAAAGAAGTGATCGTATTTCACCCATCTTGTTTACCCTTCTCTGGCTACCAGTAGAAGCCAGAATTCAATGTAAGATTTTGATCCAGATTTTCAGATGCTTGTGCTGGGGTTGCCAAAACTATTTGGCTGCTCTGTTTAGGTGGCACGAGCCTGTTAGGTCTTTGCAGCCTTGGATAGTAATACTCCTTTTGAATGGTGCTGGTTTTGCAGCTGGTTATGCAGCATTGGTCTGTATGTGTCTTTTTTTTTCATGTATTGATTAAAGTATTATTGTATTTTGCTTTTACATTAATCTATTGACCTATGATATTTGTTTGTTAATTCACATATTTCAAAATAATAAAGAGAATGTACAATAAATTAATTAAATAAAATATCTCTAGCACAAGAAATGAAATCAGTGTTTATCAGATAAATCTCCCATAATCTCCCTGTCATTTCCTGCCTCAGACCCAGGGTTCTGTCTTTGCTTCTCTTCTGTAGCAATGACTCTCATAATGCTTTTCCACCAACTCCACTACACAGCTGTTTCCTGCTGGCAAGCATCAGAACTGGGGTTAAGAAGTCAAAATGAGTTTGTGAGTGGTGGGAATGGAGAAAGAAAGTTCATGATGGGTTAGGGGAAAGAGTCATCAATTTTATGTACCACCTACATACCTAAAATATATATACCTAAATGTACAAAAAACTAAAAACAGAAGCCCTAAGAATGATGCAATGGAAATTAGGAAGCTTGTCTAATCAGTTCAACAGTGTAGATCTGTACATTTTTTAGGCTCCATATAGAATGGGAAAAAATCCAGATATTAATGAAAAAGGTGTCAACTCAATTCCCTGACTTCCGCATACATAATAAAAGATTAAAAAGTAGAGAGAATAAAGTGAATAAATATTCAAGAAAATTAGTATTAACACTATTCTTTTAAAGATTTTGGAGATGCCCAGTTCTTATCTTTAAAATAATTATCTCAAATGAAATCATCTTGTTCTTCTTATGTGGGGAATGTTAAAAGCAAAGCAAAGTTCAAAATTGCCAATCAAGAAATGAAATGAAATTAAAAAAAAAACAAAAAACAGGCACATTTTAGATCAATGTGAGCACTTTGGAAATCTGCAGGTGCAGCTTCAAAGAGGCCTTGTTAGCTCCTCGTATGTGCTCTGAGTAACTTGTTAGGTCCTCCTATGTGCTCTGAGTAGCTTGTTAGCTCCTCGTAGGTGCTCTGAGTAACTTGTTAGCTCCTCGTATGTGCTCTGAGTAACTTGTTAGCTCCTCGTAGGTGCTCTGAGTAACTTGTTAGCTCCTCGTATGTGCTCTGAGTAGCTTGTTAGCTCCTCGTAGGTGCTCTGAGTAACTTGTTAGGTCCTCCTATGTGCTCTGAGTAGCTTGTTAGCTCCTCTGTGCTAACTTGTTAGGTCCTCCTATGTGCTCTGAGTAACTTGTTTCTGCACTTACATCAGGCAGGCCGAATAATTCTTCTCCAAGTATTTACTTGTTTGGGATGTGTAAAGCAAGTTCCTTGATTCAGATCGCATTGCTTCAAAAGAGGAGAAATACTGAAATTCTGTCAAATACTGTAGTGATAGACTGTTTTTTGTATGATTTATAAAAACAATTTAGTATGCACAATACAAATATTAAGTACTTAGAGAAGTAATTACCTATATGTGTAGGGTCCTTTCTGAGTAAGTTTTGGTTTTGCTCCTTGAGTGATCACTTCCAGAGAATTTGAAACATCAAATAGCCAAAACTGCCTGTAAACTGGACTTGCTGCTGTAACCCAGTTCTCATATGCAATCGTCCCATTTTCAATGACTGCATCCTGTGCAACAAAAACAAGTTTTTTACAGTAAGAAGTTTCAAGAAATATACTGTTCCAGATCTCTTACTCAGCCCATTTGCACAACAGATAAAATACTACTAATCTGTCAAGTTACCAAAAATAGAGGAAAAGGATCCTAACAAGAATGGATAAACTGCCTCTAAGCTGGTTGGAATTCAAGTCCAGATCTGTGAATATTTAACTTGAATTTATAAAAATCAACAAAATCACTTTTGGCCAGTTTGGAATCTCTGAAAGTTTATTTTAAGTACCGAATACAAGTCCATTTCACAAATTCGATGTGTCTGAAGATAGTGTGAATTTCTTACTGCTTTGACCACAACAACTCTTTGGACGTTTTAGAGGGTAATTTTGTAACGGTCCACAGAAGAAAGTCAGTAAATATACAAAGAAATTATACCAATCTACAAAGCAAATGTGTGCTTGTATAATTGGGTTGAAAATTATCAAACTAAAACTATCTGTAAACAACCACACAGGAAGTTTTCAAGGAAATGTACATGCACACTTCTGAAAATCTCTCTCCAACTCTGCCCCCAGGAACACCTGCTCTCAGCCTGGGTAAACTAATGCACACACAGGACCTGCACATGTTACCCACCCCCCACCCCTGGGACATTCTCTGCTCAGTCTGGCTAAGCGTACGCATGCCCAGGGCCTGCATATGTAATCCCCCACCCTTGGGAACACCTGCACTCAGTCTGCATAAACTTACACACACAGCACCTGCACACGTAACTCCCTCCTTCCCCTGGGAATGCCAGAGCTCATTCTGGGTAAACCTATGTGCACACAGGACCTGCAGATGTAACCTCCTTCCCCCTTCCCCTGGGAATGCCTGCACTCACTTTGGGTACAACTATGCACATACAGGACATGTACATGTGCGTCTCCTCCCCCCAGGAACACCTGCGCTCAGTCTGGGTAAACTTACGTACGCACAGAACCTGCATATGTAACCCTCCATCCCAGGAACACCTGCGCTCAGTCTGGGTAAACTTACACGCACACAGGACCTGCACATGTAACCCTCCACCCCAGGAACACCTACGCTCAGTCTGGGTACACTTACACGCACACAGGACCTGCACATATAAGTCCACTCCCCCTTTCCGCCAGAAATGCCTCCAGTCAGTCTGGGTACACTTATGCACACACAGGACATATCTATCAGGCCAATTCAGTAAAAGTCGTGGGAGACAGGCGAAGAGAGAATTTGAAATGAAGTTGGCCATAGAGGCAAAAACTCATAATAAAAACTTTTTAAAATATATCCAAAGCAAAAAACCTGTGAGGGAGTCGGTTGGACCATTAGATGGCAGAGGGGTTAAAGGGGCTCTTAGGGAAGATAAGGCCATTGCAGAAATTGCAGAAAGACTAAATGTATTCTTTGCCTCCGTGTTTACTAATGAGGATGTTGGGGAGATACCAGTTCCGGAGATGGTTTTCAGGGGTGATGACTCAGACGAACTGAACAAAATCACTGTGAACCTGGAAGATGTAGTAGGCCAGATTGACAAACTAAAGAGTAGCAAATCACCTGGACCGTATGGTATGCATCCTAGGGTTCTGAAGGAACTCAAAAATGAAATTTCTGATCTATTAGTTAAAATTTGTAACCTATCATTAAAATCATCCATTGTACCTGAAGACTGGAGGGTGGCCAATGTAACCCCAATATTTAAAAAAGGCTCCAGGGGCGATCCGGGTAATTATAGACCAGTGAGCCTGACTTCAGTGCCGGGAAAAATAGTGGAAACTATTCTCAAGATCAAAATTGTAGAGCATATAGAAAGACATGATTTAATGGGACACAGTCAACATGGATTTACCCAAGGGAAGACTTGCCTAACAAATCTGCTTCATTTTTTTGAAGGGGTTAATAAATATGTGGATAAAGGTGAACCGGTAGATGTAGTGTATTTGGATTTTCAGAAGGCGTTTGACAAAGTCCCTCATGAGAGGCTTCTACGAAAACTAAAAAGTCATGGGATAGGAGGCGATGTCCATTCGTGGATTACAAACTGGTTAAAGATAGGAAACAGAGAGTAGGATTAAATGGTCAATATTCTCAGTGGAAAAGGGTAAACAGTGGAGTACCTCAGGGATCTGTATTGGGACCGGTGCTTTGCAATATATATATAAATGATCTGGAAAGGAATACGACGAGTGAGGTTATCAAATTTGCGGATGATACAAAATTATTCAGAGTAGTTAAATCTCAGGCAGACTGTGATACATTACAGGAGGACCTTGCAAGACTGGAAGATTGGGCATCCAAATGGCAGATGAAATTTAATGTGGACAAGTGCAAGGTGTTGCACATAGGGAAGAATATCCCTTGCTGTAGTTACACGATGTTAGGTTCCATATTAGGAGCTACCACCCAGGAAAAAGATCTAGGCATCATAGTGGATAATACTTTAAAATCGTCGGCTCAGTGTGCTGCAGCAGTCAAAAAGCAAATAGAATGTTAGGAATTATTAGGAAGGGAATGGTTAATAGAACGGAAAATGTCATAATGCCTCTGTATCGCTCCATGGTGAGACCGCACCTTGAATACTGTGTACAATTCTGGTCGCCGCATCTCAAAAAAGATATAGTTGCGATGGAGAAGGTACAGAGAAGTGCAACCAAAATGATAAAGGGGATGGAACAGCTCCCCTATGAGGAAAGGCTGAAGAGGTTAGGGCTGTTCAGCTTGGAGAAGAGACAGCTGAGAGGGGATATGATAGAGGTCTTTTAGATCATGAGAGGTCTTGAACAAGTAGATGTGACTCGGTTATTTACACTTTCGAATAATAGAAGGACTAGGGGGCATTCCATGAAGTTAGCAAGTAACACATTTAAGACTAATCGGAGAAAATCTTTTTCACTCAACGCACAATAAAGCTCTGGAATTTGTTGCCCGAGAAGGTAGTTAGTGCAGTTAGTGTAGCTGGGTTCAAAAAAGGTTTGGATAAGTTCTTGGAGGAGAAGTCCATTAATGGCTATTAATCAATTATTCTTAGGGAATAGCCACTGCTATTAATTGCATCAGTAGCATGGGTTCTTCTTAGTGTTTGGGTAATTGCCAGGTTCTTGTGGCCTGGTTTTTGGCCTCTGTTGGAAACAGGATGCTGGGCTTGATGGACCCTTGGTCTGTCCCAGCATGGCAATTTCTTATGTTCTTATGTTCTTAAGTATATATACAAGATAGATTTAAAAAATATACATATTGTTGAGTGGGGCTACACATGGAAGCGTAAATGACTGGACCAATCAACTGGGGATTAGGGGGTCAAGGGAAACGGACAAAGGGAGGGTCAAGTGAAAGCGGGCAAAGGGAGGAGATTACTATGTACATTGTGAGAAACGGACAAAGGAAGGGGATTACTGTGTTCATTATGAGAAAGACAGGAGAGAGGAGTCCAGGAGAGGGGTGTCATAGTAACAGTGGTCTGAGCTATGTTTGGTCCACATCTGGATAGGCCATTTTAAAGAGCCATGTCTTGATTCCTTTTTTAAATCTGCGCAGACAAGGTTCTAGGAGGAGTTCAGTGGGCAAGGTATTCCAAAGGGAGGGACCGGCAATGGAGAAGGCTCTTTCTCTCATGAAAGTGAGATGTGCAGTTTTGAGGGTGGGAGTGTAGAGGGTTCCTGCAAGATTGGATCTGGATGGACGACTGGAGGAGCGAAAATGTGGCGCATTCTCAAACCAGGTGTGATTATTGTTATATAGTAGGTTGTGGAGAATGGTGAGGGTTTTGTATCTTATGCGGGAAGAGATGAGTAACCAATGGAAGGTCCTTTAGGATAGGGGTGATGTGGTCGGCTTTGCGGGTATTTGTAAGAATTCTAGCCATGGCATTTTGCAACATTTGCAGGGGTTTGATCGTAGAAAAGGGGAGGCCCAGAAGTAGAGAGTTGCAGAATCCAGTTTGGATAGTATATTGGTCTGTAGGACTATGCGGAAGTCTTGGTAATGTAGGAGAGGTTTAAGATTTTTGAGGATGTGGAGTTTGTAAAAGCCTGCTTTTATGGTGTTGTTTATATGATGTTTGAAATTTAGCTGTTGGTCAAGAGAGACACCGAGATCTCTCACATTGAGAGTGGGTGAATCTATGTGAGGGGAAGAGCTGCTTAGTGTTGTAAGCGTGCGGAGTGTGGGATTGGAGATGGTAAGGATTTCTGTTTTTGTTGCATTTAGGGTGAGATGAAGGTTGGAGAGAAGTGTATTGATAGAGGCAAGACATGATTCCCAGAATTGTAGGGTTTTGGGGAGGGATTCTTGGATAAGGATGAGGATTTGAACGTCGTCGGCATACAGGAAAAACTTTAGGCCGAGGTTGGAGAGAAGGTAGCAGAGGGGTAACAGGTAGCTATTTAACAGTGTTGAGGAGAGGGAAGAGCCCTGAGGGACGCCCTGGGTGAGGGGAATGTGTGAGGATTCACAGTTAGCTATTTTTACGGAATAGTCTCTGTTGTTGAGGTAGGACGAGAACCATTGATGTGCTGTGCCTGAAATACCTATTTCAGAAAGGCGAGTGAGGAGGATTTTATGGTTGACGGTGTCAAAGGCCGCCGAGATGTCAAGGAGGGCAAGGATATAAGATTGACCATGGTCCATGCCCTTGATGTCAGAGAGTGTGATGAGGAGGCTTTCGGTGTTGTGAGCTTTGTGAAAGCCAAACTGAGAGGGGTGAAAGGTATTGCATTCTTCCAGGAAGTCAGTAAGCTGGGCATTCACTACTTTCTCCATAATTTTTGCTAAGAAGGGCAGATTGGAAATGGGACGGTAGTTAGCTGGATTACTGGGATCAAGGTTGGGTTTTTTGAGGAGGGGTTTGACTATTGCATGTTTAAGGGGGTCGGGAACTTTGCCATGTGAGAGGGAGCAATTGATTATATCAGCCAGGGGTTTTGCAATTATAGTGGGGAAAGTAAGGAGTGTCTTAGTGGGGATTGTGTTGGATGAATGGGTGGCGGGTTTAACTTTTTTTTAGGATGGATTCAATTTCCTTAGGTGAAGTTAGATCGAGGGACTCGAGGTCTGCACTGGTATTTTTGGGGAGTGGGGTGACAGGGGAGGGATTAGTGGGGAAGCGTAGAAGGATATTCGTGATTTTGTTTCTAAAAAACATAGCAAGTTCCTCACATTTTCTATTGTCGTTTTCTTCAGTGGGGAGGGGGGGGGGACGAGTTGGTGAGTTCTGTAACATTATAA
Source organism: Rhinatrema bivittatum (assembly GCF_901001135.1). Lineage (NCBI taxonomy): Eukaryota > Metazoa > Chordata > Amphibia > Gymnophiona > Rhinatrematidae > Rhinatrema > Rhinatrema bivittatum. Next base: position 388,907 of record NC_042623.1, on the reverse strand, counting down.
TGCTACTCCCATAGCAACATAAAACTTAACTAGGAACTGATCAAAATTGAGATGAAGGCAGCAGTCCAGCAGCAAGAGGGGGGCTTCCCAGTCTTTTGCATCGAGTGTCACATGTATGATTTTTTACCCACCGGTGAGAAGTTGTACATGTGCATGCGATGCAAAGAGCTCCTGGCTCTCAGAGAACGAGTCCGATCTCTGGATGCTAGAGTGGCAGACCTGGAGGAGCTGAGGCAGACAGAGAGGTATATAGTTGAGACCTTCAGGGACATAGTAGTCTAGTCAAGTCCCAACTTCAGACTGGCAGCCCTGGTGCTGCCTTGGAGGAAAAAGGTCTCATGATGGGAGAGCACCAACCAGGTGTAGCAGGAAAGGATCCTGTAGCAAGGACCTGCTCTCTAGGTGATGCATTGTCCTTTTGCACTGAGGATATCTCCCCAAGGCCTACTGCCCAGGCGGGAAGGGTTAGGTCGGCCGTCATAGTTGGTGATTCGATTATTAGGAATGTAGATAGCTGGGTGGCTGGTGGGCGTGAGGATCGCCTGGTAACATGCCTACCTGGTGCGAAGGTGGCGGACCTCACGCGTCACCTAGATAGGATTTTAGACAGTGCTGGGGAGGAGCCAGCTGTCGTGGTACATGTGGGCACCAACGACATAGGAAAATGTGGGAGGGAGGTTCTGGAAGCCAAATTTAGGCTCTTAGATAAAAAGTTTAAATCCAGAACCTCCAGGGTAGCATTCTCTGAAATGCTCCCTGTTCCACTCGCAGGTCACCAGAGGCAGGCAGAGCTCCGGAGTCTCAATGCTTGGATGAGACGATGGTGCAAGGAAGAGGGATTCAGTTTTGTTAGGAACTGGGGAACCTTTTGGGGAAGGGGGAGTCTCTTCCGAAGGGATGGGCGCCACCTTAACTAGACTGCTGGCGCTAACCTTTAAAAAGGAGATAGAGCAGCTTTTAAACTAGAACAAAGGGGAAAGCAGACAGTCGCTCAGCAGCGCATGGTTCGGAGAGAGGTATCTTCAAAGGATACTAATGATGCATTAGAATTAGGGCATCCTGACAGTGAGGTTCCAATAATTAGAAAAATAGTCCAAGTGCCTGTAACTAAAAACTCACCTGAGCTAAAAAATTCTAACTTATCCCTATCAATTAAAAGGCAGAATGAAAATACAAACAAAAAAACAAACTTTGAAATGTTTGTTTGCTAATGCCAGAAGTCTAAGAAGTAAGATGGGAGAATTAGAATGTATAGCAGTAAATGATGACATAGACTTAATTGGCATCTCAGAGACATGGTGGAAAGAGGATAACCAATGGGACAGTGCTATACCGGGGTACAAATTATATCGCAATGACAGAGAGGAGCACTCGGGAGGAGGTGTGGTGCTTTATGTTCGGGATGGCATAGAGTCCAACAGGATAAACATCCTGCATGAGACTAAATACAAAATTGAATCTTTATGGGTAGAAATCCCTTGTGTGTCAGGGAAGACTACAGTGATAGGGGTATACTACCGTCCTCCTGGTCAAGATGGTGAGATGGACAGTGAAATGCTAAGAGAAATTAGGGAAGCTAACCAAATTGGTAGTGGAGTAATAATGGGAGACTTCAATTACCCCAATATAGACTGGGTAAATGTATCATCGGGTCACGCTAGAGAGATAACGTTCCTGGATGGAATAACTGATAGCTTTATGGAGCAATTGGTTCAGGAACCGACGAGAGAGGGAGCAATTTTAGATCTAATTCTCAGTGGAGCACAGGACTTGGTGAGAGAGGTAACGGTGGTGGGGCCGCTTGGCAATAGTGATCATAATATGATCAAATTTGATTTAATGACTGGAAAAGGAACAATGTGCAAATCCAAGGCTCTCGTGCTAAACTTTCAAAAGGGAAACTTTGATAAAATGAGAAAAATTGTTAGAAAAAAACTGAAAGGAGCAGCTACAAAAGTAAAAAATGTCCAAGAGGCATGGTCGTTGTTAAAAAAAATACCATTCTAGAAGCACAGTCCAGATGTATTCCACACATTAAGAAAGGTGGAAAGAAGGCAAAACGATTACCGGCATGGTTAAAAGGGGAGGTGAAAGAAGCTATTTTAGCCAAAAGATCTTCATTCAAAAATTGGAAGAAGGATTCAACAGAAGAAAATAGGATAAAGCATAAACATTGGCAAGTTAAATGTAAGACATTGATAAGCAGGCTAAGAGAGAATTTGAAAAGAAGTTGGCTGTAGAGGCAAAAACTCACAGTAAAAACTTTTTTAAATATATCCGAAGCAGAAAGCCTGTGAGGGAGTCAGTTGGACCGTTAGATGATCGAGGGGTTAAAGGGGCAATTAGAGAAGATAAGGCCATCGCGGAAAGATTAAATGATTTCTTTGCTTCGGTGTTTACTGAAGAGGATGTTGGGGAGGTACCCGTAATGGAGAAGGTTTTCATGGGTAATGATTCAGTTGGACTGAATCAAATCATGGTGAACCTAGAAGATGTGGAAGGCCTGATTGACAAACTGAAGAGTAGTAAATCACCTGGACCGGATGGTATACACCCCAGAGTTCTGAAGGAACTAAAAAATGAAATTTCAGACCTATTAGTAAAAATTTGTAACTTATCATTAAAATCATCCATTGTACCTGAAGACTGGAGGATAGCAAATGTAACCCCAATATTTAAAAAAGGCTCCAGGGGTGATCCGGGAAACTACAGACCGGTTAGCCTGACTTCAGTGCCAGGAAAAATAGTGGAAAGTGTTCTAAACATCAAAATCACAGAACATATAGAAAGACATGGTTTAATGGAACAAAGTCAGCATGGCTTTACCCAGGGCAAGTCTTGCCTCACAAATCTGCTTCACTTTTTTTGAAGGAGTTAATAAACATTTATTTATTTATTTATTTATAACTTTTTTTATACTGAAGTTCAGGTAACAGAATTACTTATCACTCCGGTTTACATTATAACAAGTAGAAAACAATGACAATATATGTTAAACATGTGGATAAAGGTGAACCGGTAGATGTAGTATATTTGGATTTTCAGAAGGCGTTTGACAAAGTTCCTCATGAGAGGCTTCTAGGAAAAGTAAAAAGTCATGGGATAGGTGGCGATGTCCTTTCGTGGATTGCAAACTGGCTAAAAGACAGGAAACAGAGAGTAGGATTAAATGGGCAATTTTCTCAGTGGAAGGGAGTGGGCAGTGGAGTGCCTCAGGGATCTGTATTGGGACCCTTACTTTTCAATATATTTATAAATGATCTGGAAAGAAATACGACGAGTGAGATAATCAAATTTGCAGATGACACAAAATTGTTCAGAGTAGTTAAATCACAAGCAGATTGTGATAAATTGCAGGAAGACCTTGTGAGACTGGAAAATTGGGCATCCAAGTGTGTGTTCTGTGTGAGGGGTGATGTATACGGGGAATAGCGAGGGGATACATGGACAATTCAGAGAAAGGTCACAAGGGGGTATGAGAGCCTTAAGTTAACAGAAAACACTGCATTGAGCAAAGGCAACTGTGCGTGGGAACGCTGGTCCGGTGCAGGTAATGGTTAAAAAAGGGGCTTGGCTGGATTTCTTTAGAAGTACTTTTCACAGGTGCACCCAGAACACTAGCCAACGGTGCTTTGGTCGTGAGAGGCTTTCCCCTTGAGGACGCTGATATTAGTGAAACGAGGGTCCTTGGCGGGGATTACCATTACAGTCAGGGATTATTTTACATCAGAGTGGAAATACTGTAGCATGATTTATGACAGAGGTCTCAGCTTGTCACTAATATATTTCCCCAAAGTGTATTTTCCCTAAAGCACTTTTTCTAGACTAGGAGTAGGAGGAGGAGTTACAGATTTTGGGATTAATCCCATGGCTTTAACCCTACCTTCTTGGGGGAGAGGCTATCTTTTGGAAGTTTATGACCTCTGGGAGCATGCTCAGTGATCAGAGGATTAGGTGCAGCTAAAGGAACTAGAAATTCCTCCTAAAATCTCAACAGAATGGGTGAATTGACTGCAGAAGAAAGAAGGAGAGACATCCCTCCCGAGTCTCAATTCATAAGTGCTGTTTTGCAGAGATTCCTCCCAAATTTCAACAATAGAGAAGAATCTGGTTTTGAAGATTTTTGGATATTTTTGGTCTGAAGGGAAGGGGTACCGCACTGTCTCCCTGAGGATCGGGATTTGGATATCTTTTTGCACAAGCAAACATGGAAAGAGAGATAGACTTAAGGACCTTGGATTAGAAGAACTCAGTCTCAACTCTGGACATGTTGGAATTACCGTTGAAGTTGTTTGGAAGTTTTGGTAACCTAGTTGAACCTTTTCATGGACATGGGGATATATTTTTCCACTGGTTGTTGATACATGTTGCAGCTGCTCTCTAGTTATCCAACCCTCACTGGAGAGGATATTTTTTCTATCAGGATAATGGTGCAAGAGAAATTAGAAAGGAGATAGCACCTAAGATGCATAAAATGACAATCATTCATTGCCATCATATTTATGATACTGTTTTTTATTTCTGGTATTGTGGCTTGGATCATCCTTTTTAAGTTACAGTAAAGACTATTTTTATTTCAACACCAAACTTGGACTCCTTTAGATTTCTTTGTTTGCCCTTCTTGGATGTGCAAGGGATGAATGGTCCCTGATGTGACTCAAAGGTGTTTGCCCACGGTGTTGCTTTTGATTCCCCTACCTTTGATTTTCCCCTTCTGGCACCTTCAAGAGATTTTGAGGCTAGAGCCCTGGAAGTTAATCTTCCCCCCTATCCGGACTCAAACCTGGACCATATCACCCCTAGTGAAGGATAAAGCACCAAAAATGGGGGGACAGGTCTCACACACACACACACATATATATATATATATATATATATGTATATTAATGCTAAAATGTCATTCTTGTACACTCTCCTCTTCCCCCTCACTCCCCCTTCCCCTCCCTCTCAGTAACTCAAACCCCTATCCCACTCTCACCTCCCTTTCCTTCCACTCACCATCTTCCTTCCCCCACCAGTCACTCAAACCCCTTACCCTTATTCTCATCCCTCTTTCCTCTCTGTCACTCACCTCCTTCCTTCCACTCCCTCCTTCACTCAAACTCATTTCCCTCATGCTCACCTCTCTTCCCTCTCAGTCACTCACTCCCTCACCCCCTCACTCACCTAATCAGTCATGCAACACAGTCTCCCCTTCCCCTTCCTCACTCTTACCCCTCCGCTTCCCTTCCCTCTCAGTCACAATACCATGTGACTAACCTCTTCCACAAGGTGGTCCTCCTTCCTGCAAGGGAAGTCCAAGAAGCCGGTTGGCAGGACACTACTGGGGATCAAGTGCTGCTGTCTCTAATCATTGGCGGGAGTGGGAACCCCCGTCAGCGCCACACAAATCGGTGGTGTGCAGGGCCTTTAATCACCGACTGGGGGTGGGAACCCCTGCTGGCACGTCACAACCTAACACCTCCATGTGGATATTAGGGTTGGCAACTGGCTCCAGATTTTCAGGAGAAGTTAATCCAGTCCTGGTTTTACCCCATTGCATGCAAGGACTTATTCTTATTTCCCTATTGTATTCCTTAAGAAAATCAAGACTATAAGTACCTGCATGCAGGGGAGTAAAGCCAAGACTGGATCAACCTGTCCTGAAAATCTGGAGCAAATTGGCAACCCTAACGAGGAGTAGAATCTGATCACTGGTAGTGGAGCAGGAACCCCAACAGCATGACACCCCATGGACGCTTTCTACCTGTGGCTGGAAAAGTTAAAAAAAAGCGACGACCTGACTACATGCCAGTTTTCAGCTCAGGATTTTATTGGTCTGCCCCTTAATCCATCCCTGCTCCACTCCCAGTGGGTGGACTTGGGGCCATGCTCCAGCCATAGCTATGCCACTTCTTTGTTGGCGCTCAAATTTATGAACTTCTTCAAGATGATGCATTTAATCATGCATTGTGTGGCAAGGAAAAGATGGTGTGGAAAGGCTTCCAATCAGTGGTAACAAATTTTCTCGGAAATGACAAGCAGATAACGACATAAAGTGGGTGGGGAAAACCTGCTCAAGGCATACAAAAGACTTGGTTGTAACATTTCATTAAAGATACAATTTTTTGCACTCTTATCTCGATTTTTTTCCACAAAACTGCAAAGCAGTGAGTGATGAGCATAATGAGCGATTTCACCAGGACATCACAGCAATGGAAAACGGAGCCCAACAATGCTTGCAGACTATTGCTAGACAGGGACAAGAGATGTTCCATTTAATGAATATAAAAAACAAGCCAAGAAGAGCTGAGTAGCCACTGAATAAGGATTAAACTCTCTCACTCACACTCTCTCTCTCTCATATATATCTATCTATCTATCTATATATATATATATATATATATATATATATATATAGATATAGTTTGGGGGCTTTTGTTTCACTGTAAATGTTATTTATTTATTTGTACAGGACAGGTGAAATAGTATGCAACCATAAATATACGAAAAGACTTAAGTTTACAAATTGTAATTAAAACTCTACTATTTATGCAATATATATGCAAGAAACATAGACATAAAATGTAAAAACTTAAATATCATGAAAATACTAGTAACCAATCAGCTGGTCTACTTGTCATATTGAATTCAGCACATTCAATAATAAATGGAAGATTTTATTGCTGAAGCAGACAATATCTAAAAATTTGTATAGCAGTGTATCCAGTACCTAATTCACGGGCCGATACAATAAAAAACGCGCGCTCAGGACACTCGCCGGTGTGCGCAATTCAGTATTTAAATTAGGTCCGGCGGTAGATCAGGGTAAAAGGAGGCGCTAGGGACACTAGCGCGTCCCTAGCGCCTCCTTTTTGACAGCAGCGGCTATCAGCGGGTTTGACAGCCGACTCTCAATTTTGCCGGCGTTGGTTCTCGAGCCCGCTGACAGCCATGGGCTCGGAAACCGGACGCCGGCAAAATTGAGCGTCCGGTTTTCGGCCCGACAGCCGCAGGCCGAATTCAAAATTTTATTTTATTTTTTTCTACTTTTTTACTCTTCGGGACCTCCGACTTAATATCGCTATGATATTAAGTCGGAGGGTGCACAGGAATGCAGTTTTTACTGCTTTTCTGTGCACTTTCCTGGTGCCGGAAGAAATTAGCGCCGACCCAAAGGTCGGCGCTAATTTCTGAAAGTAAAATGTGCGGCTTGGCTGCACATTTTACTTTCTGTATCCCGCGCGCATACCTAATAGCGCCCTCAACATGCATTTGCATGTTGAGGGCGCTATTAGGTGCCGCGGGTTGGACGCGCGTTTTCCTCCCCTTACTGAATAAGGGGTAAGGGAAAACGCGCGTCCAAGAGCAGGATAACAGTGCGCTCCGGAGCGCACTGTACTGTATCGGCCTGTCAGAAAAATAAGAAGGACATGGTGGGTGTCAAGAGCAGTCCATGATGACTAAGCTGACTGATGGCCTGGAAGCTCTCTGATTTAATTTATGCTTTTTAATTAATGTTAAAGCATATATCCTCCCATATAGGGTTTGGGGGATTTTTTAACAGTTTTATGCTCTTAACTATTTCCATGGACTCCCTCTCTTTCTTTGTGGTCTAACGAAGGTATATTCAAGTCTATATTTTTGTCCTGAATTTATGTTAGAAATGGAATAATTATTTATCCCTATATTCTTCTTTGCTTATTTCAAGTTTGTTTTGACTTAGTTATATTTAAAATGCAACTTTAAAAAAGAAATACCTAGTAATAGTAGCAATAGTTAATATTTGAATAAGTTAGGTTGGGGTAGGAGAGCACGCAGATAGATGTGGTTTGGTCACACGGTGCCTACCTGGACTTCAATCAAACACAACATCCCAAATTACTTGGGGTTATAAGAGTGTCAGCAGTTAGGTAGAAGACATCACCTCAAAAATGAATAGAGGAGGAATGAAATTGAGGCCTCTTGGTGATTTTGTGTTTCCTGAGGACAGCGGCTGTAAGTCCCTAACAGCTTTGTCACTGTAGCATAATTATCCCTCGTTTGCTTTTCACCTGCTCAAAGACTTTCATGTTATAGCAAAGTCCACTGCATCTTTCAAAGGGTAAATGATTAGATCATTTATAACCACTGAAAGGTAATACTTTATCGCGTGAAAAAGAATAACCTTGTCTTTTATCATATCATTACCCAGACAATGTAGATAAAAAGTGCATTTTGATCAGATCAGTTAGCTGGGCTAGAAATGAATCTGTGAAATGTCTTCCTTATCTTGCTTTCTGCAGTTACAGGGCAAACTTGATTTCCAGCCCAGTGTTCATAATCCTGCCTTTAAGAGATGATATAACAAGGGAGTATTAGGTGTGAGTGGGTTTTGGCCACTGTTACCTATAGGCAATAGGGCAGCCTCCTCTGGGCCCTGCATAGCAGGGGCTCAGTGGCTCTGGCCTGAGGTCTCCCTTGGCCTGTGCCTGCAAGCTCAGTCAGCAGAGATCAGCTTTCTGCTTCAGTCCCTACCCTCTCAGACAACCATCTGCTTCCTTACCCACTCCAGTCCCTCCCTTCCTGTCATTCAGGGCTAGAGGACACACAATATTGCCAGTCAAGACAAATGTACATAACAAATGAGTCTTTTACAGAAGATACTGAAGAAACTCTTTAGTCAAGCCCTTCCTCGTAAACAAACATTGCATCATAATTAGATGGCATGACAACATCTTCCTAGAAAGTATGGAAACCTAAAGATTATGTAAAATACGATAAAATGGCAATTACAACAACAATTAACTTTCAAAGACCAACTGAGTGGCAAAGCTAACCAGTTACCTTAACATATTATTTTCATAACAGCATAAGAACATGCCATCCTGGATCAGACCAAGAGTCCATCAAGCCCAGCATCCTATTTCCAACAGTGGCCAATCCAAGTCACAAGTACCAGCCAAGTACCTACACATTAAATAGATCTCAAGCTAATATTCCTTACTGATTCATAGCAGTTTACAACTTTTTCCTCTAGGAACGTATCCAAACCATTTTTAAACCCAGTTAACTAATTGCCATAACCACATCCTCTGGCAATGAATTCCAGAGATTAATTATGTTTTGAGTGAAAAAGAATTTTCTCTGATTTGTTTTAAATGAGCTACTTGCTAACTTCATGGCATGCCCCCTGGTCCTTCTATTATCTGAGAGAGTAAATAACTGATTTACATTAACTTGTTCAAGTCTTTCATGATTTTGTAGACTTCTATCATATCCCCCCTCAGTTGTCTCTTCTCCAAACTGAACAGCCCTAACCTCTTTAGCCTTTCCACATAGGGAAGCTGTTCCATCCCCTTTATCATTTTGGTTGCCCTTCTCTGTACCTTCTCCATCACAACTATATCTTTTTTGAGATGCAAACACCAGAATTGTACTCAGAATTCAAGGTGCGATACAGAGGCATTATGACATCCTCCATTTTATTTGCCTTTCCCTTCCTAATAATTCCTAACATTCTGTTTGCCTTTTTGACTGCCATAGCATGCAGAGCTGATGATTTCAAACTTATCCACTACGACGCCTAGCTTTCTTTCCTGGGTAGTAACTTCTAAGATAGAACCTAACATTGTGTAACTACAGCAAGGGTTATTTTTCCCTCTGTGCACCACTTTGCACTTGTCCACATTAAATTTCATCTGCCACTTGGAAGCCCAATATTCCAGTCTCACAAGATCTTCCTGCAATTTATCACAATCCACTTGAGATTTAACTACTCTGCATAATTGTGTATCATCCACAAATTTGATCACCTCAGGAGTATTTTAAGCAAACCTAGGCAGCTAAGTTTACAGCTGAAAATTGTTCTAAATGTAGCCAGACAAAATGTGTCCTGTTTATTTATTTAGAATTTTTTTATATTCCACCTAGTTTGAGACAAGTTGCAGATCAGAAAAATAAAAATTCAACAGCATGTGACTCATTAAATTTAAGCCTGCAATTCATTTCCTTAGTTTTAGGTGTGTAAGTTAGGAATTTAGTAAATTGCTGAAAATCTATGCTAACTTACTAACTTCTTTCCCTCACCTGACTAAGCCCCATTTTTTACCACCTAAATGTATGCAACCTGCACATTTAGACCTGGACTCTCTTAAGGTCGCAGCCCCGTAGACTGCCTCCAACCCCGCCCCCTGGACTGCCCCTCCCACTCCCTTTTCAGGCCCCGGACTTAATCAAATACCGGGCCCGTTTGAAAATTTGCATGCATAAGGCCAGGGATTTATGCGCACGGGGGTTTAAGGTTTTACTCAATTATGTATGTGTGTGTGAGTGTGCATGCCTGTGAGAGCCCATATATGCACACAGGCTCTCACAGGCACAAAACATACACAAACACACAGGTTCTCACACAGACACATTCACAGACACACAGGTTCTCACACAGACACATTCACAGGCACACAGGTTCTCACACAGGCACACAGGTTCTCACACAGACACATTCACAGACACACAGGTTCTCACACAGGCACACAGGTTCTCACACAGACACACAGGTTCTCACACAGACACATTCACAGACACACAGGTTCTCACACAGACACATTCACAGGCACACAGGTTCTCACACAGATACACACACACACACAAACAGGCTCTCACTCATTCACACATATATATATATATTTATATGCACACAGGTTCTCATACAGACACATTCACAGGCACACAGGTTCTCACACAGATACACACACACACACAAACAGGCTCTCACTCATTCACACATATATATATATATATGCACACAGGTTCTCACACAGACACATTCACAGGCACACAGGTTCTCACACAGGCACACAGGTTCTCACACAGACACACAGGTTCTCACACAGACACATTCACAGACACACAGGTTCTCACACAGACACATTCACAGGCACACAGGTTCTCACACAGATACACACACACACACACAAACAGGCTCTCACTCATTCACACACATATATATATATATATATGCACACAGGTTCTCACACAGACACATTCACAGGCACACAGGTTCTCACACAGATACACACACACACACACAAACAGGCTCTCACTCATTCACACACATATATATATATATATATATATATATATATATGCACACAGGTTCTCACACAGACACATTCAGACACACAGGTTCTCACACAGACACATTCACAGGCACACAGGTTCTCACACAGATACACACACACACACACACAAACAGGCTCTCACTCATTCACACATATATATATATATTTATATGCACACAGGTTCTCATACAGACACATTCACAGGCACACAGGTTCTCACACAGATACACACACACACACACAAACAGGCTCTCACTCATTCACACATATATATATATATATGCACACAGGTTCTCACACAGACACATTCACAGGCACACAGGTTCTCACACAGGCACACAGGTTCTCACACAGACACACAGGTTCTCACACAGACACATTCACAGACACACAGGTTCTCACACAGACACATTCACAGGCACACAGGTTCTCACACAGATACACACACACACACACAAACAGGCTCTCACTCATTCACACATATATATATATATATATGCACACAGGTTCTCACACAGACACATTCACAGGCACACAGGTTCTCACACAGATACACACACACACACAAACCGGCTCTCACTCATTCACTCATATATATATATATATGCACACAGGTTCTCACACAGACACATTCACAGGCACACAGGTTCTCACACAGATACACACACACACACACAAACAGGCTCTCACTCATTCACACATATATATATATATATGCACACAGGTTCTCACACAGACACATTCAGTCACACAGGTTCTCACACAGACACATTCACAGACACACAGGTTCTCACACAGACACAGTCACAGACACACAGGTTCTCACACAGACACATTCACAGGCACACAGGTTCTCACACAGGCACACAGACACATTCACAGACACACAGGTTCTCACACAGACACATTCACAGGCACACATGTTCTCACACAGGCACACAGGTTCTCACACAGATACACACACACACACACACACACACACACAAACAGGCTCTCACTCATTCACACACATATATATATATATGCACACAGGTTCTCACACAGACACATTCACAGGCACACAGGTTCTCACACAGGCACACAGGTTCTCACACAGACACATTCACAGGCACACAGGTTCTCACATAGATACACACACACACACACACACACACAAACAGGCTTTCAGACTCACAAAGGCTCTCACTCATTCACACATACATACATGCTCACACACATGGTCTCCTGTGGCAGGATAAGCTCGTGCATGTTATTAAATCAGTGCGTCCATGTGCGTGCGCTGCTTTTAAAATCTTCTCCAATGTATCTGTGAGGGTGAGGGAGAGGCAGCCTGTGTATGTTAGAGAGAGGGAGTGTGTGAGAGAATGAATGTGTTACTGTGCTTGTGTATGAGAGAGAAGATAAAATGTGTGCGGTCCTACCTCCCCCAATCCACGACAATCTCAGGGTGACTGGAAAACAGATACCAGGTATGGAGAGCAGATTTTTAAATCCTTATTAGTTTTAATTATTGGGTGTAATTTGATGATTCTGCTCTTTTGAAATATTTTTGGGGGAGGGAAATAGAACGTTTTTAATTACATTTTTTATTCATCACATTTTTTTAAATTTGTTTTGGTATTTGTGAAATTTTTGAAATTCTATTCATTAACTGGTTTGAAATATTCTTTTTATGAATATGACTTTACTATTATGATTAATGTTTTATATTTCTTGATTTTATTATTTAATGTTTTATGACAAATGGCAATGTTTCTATATTTCTATTGTTGCTCTGTATATAGAAGCTGAGTTGTTGTGGGTTGCAGTTCAGTTCTTCTCAGCACGTTTCTGTTTATACTTTCTGATCTCTTTTGTTGCGCTGCAATGGGAGAGAGCACCAGGGGGCGCTCCCCAGCGTGGGATGAATGTTGTATGCCCCTGCAGAGAGATGATCCATGTCTGGGAATGGAGCAACCCAAGCCCATGCCGACCAGTGAGACCAACCATGCAAGGTTTGGTCTCTGAGTGGTCCTCCGACCACTCCAAGCCTTTTCAGACCTGCCGCTGGGTAACGGCAAGAAGCAGCAGGCCAGACAGAGGACAAGGGCGGAAGGAGACATCTGGCACAGGACAGAAGTGGAACTGAAGGTCAGATGAACAGGAGTACCTCAAGGCTCGGCTCTCTCTGCTCTTCTTTTCAATCTATACTTAGTTCCACTATGCCGGCTCTTAGCCAGTTTAGATCTAAACTTTAAAGTCTATGCTGATGATATTCAGCTCACTGTGCCTTTTACTGATTCATGGTCTAAAACCTTCTCTCTCCTACAGCTATATCTCTCCACTATTAAAACATGGCTTTCTCATAACAGACTGAAATTAAACACAAGCAAAACAGAGTTAATTTATCTCTCTACTATACAGATTCTCCTTTGCAACCACCTTCAACATTCATCTTCGACAATCAAATCATAAACATAAAAGCACATGCAAGAAATTTAGGAACATACATTGACTCTAGACTCGATATGACTCATAACATATCGGAAATTGTAAAAAAATCCTTTTTTAAAATTTATATGTTAAAAAAGCTTAAACCTTTACTTCTTCCAAAAGATTTTCGGCTAATTACTCAAGCATTAATCCTAACTTCCTTAGATTATTGCAATTCACTATACCTTGGTCTTCCTCTAACTACCATACATCCATTGCAATTAGTTCAAAATGCGACAGCCCATATGTTATTCAATGTTTCCCGCAGAGATCATATTACTCCGGTTCTACAACATCTACACTGGCTTCCAATTCCACAACGTATAACATACAAGATTCTGTCTATTATCCATAATTTATTGTACAGTACTGATTCTGTTTGGCTATGCTCCTTGTTAAGAATTTACAAACCGTCTAGACAGCTACGTTCATATGATAAATGTTTATTGGAAATTCCTTCTGTAAGATCTGCTGCTTTATCTTTGACCCGAAAGCGTGCTTTCTCTATAGCTGGTCCGCTACTGTGGAATTCTCTCCCAGATTATATCCACCTAACCTCAAACCGCAAAGAATTTAAGAAACATTAAAAAACTTATCTCTTCTCTCAAGCCTTAAATCTTCAATAACATTTTATCATTTGTTGTAATATACCATCTATTACAGTACCAAGTATAATTTTTGTACAAATGTAATGTCTTAACTTATTGTAATGTTTTAACTTATTGTGTATGTAAGCAATCATGTACACCACCTAGACGGACAGTTTTCTTACCCTTTGTGCGGTATATAAAACTTTTAAATAAATAAATAAGTAAATAAAATAAAAGATGAAGACAAGAACCTGGAACTGAAGGTCAGGAGAAGATGAGTACTGAAGATCAGACTCAGACAAGACAAAGATAAAAGCAGAATAAAACTCAGCATGAGAAGGAATCCGGGTGACGCCTGTAGCAACCTCCATCTTGGACTGAGCTTCGTAGGCCTGGCAAAACAGGCCAGAGAAGTTGGACTGAGGATGGAAGGGAGCTAGGATCTGGAACCAAAGCATCTGGAACAGGTTAAACATCAGGCCTCCTCGGCGAAGGCTCCAGACATCCATTTTGGACTCCCATGATACTCAGTTAAGAGCAGCGAGAAAGAGCGAGCAAGACATCTTGAAGACTCCGGACTCCGGAACTGACAAGGACAAGGAGATCTTCAACTCCACTCAATGGAGAAGACCCACCAGCACCCTAAACACCCCAACAGGGGTGGTTGCGGACCACTGGGTCGCAGCACGCCCTTCACAGCCCAGCCAGGTTGGTCGCGGACCATGCTAGGATGGATCATGGTGGAGCTTGAAGACATCTGGACAGGACAAACATCAGAACATGAAAATGAGACCAAGGTACATCAGGACTGAAACGGAACATCAGGAAGAGACCAGGAATGGATTGGGATCCCAAAAGGAAGTGCCAAGCTGGAGCAGAAGACGAGGAATCCTGGAGAAGGACTGGCCCATGAAGGAACTTGCTCCTTGCGAAGGCAAGTGGCGAAGAGGCCCTTTTGTAGGGCTTGAAGGACAACGTCCAGGGAGGAGCTCACAGGAGGAGCCAAAGGGACCACTCCCTACTGGCCCTTTAACTCAGGCAAGAAGACACGGGCCCATCCCTAGAAGGAGCAGGAAGAGGAAGTCTGCAGGACCATGGACAGCAGCCCTGTAGATGCTGATGCTGAAGCAGGGAGGAGCCAGAGCTGGGCTGTGCAGGCCCTGACATGGGAGGCAGAGCAAGGCGGCTTCCCTGCTGCTATGGAGCAGGCCACAGGCCTGTCGAGGATGGCATGGGCGGTGGCTCCATGCCATGGAAGACGGTGTCAGCAGCCTCCTGCTGAAATGGAGCATGGCGGGTGGCTCTTGCCGCTGAAGAGCAGGACCCCAGGCCTGCGGGAGGATGATGGCCTCCGGGCTGCAGAGGAAAGACCGGCGCGGCTCTGTGCCACGAGGGAGAGCCCTGGCACAGCTCCTGCCATGCTGGCACAATGGCGGCCTCATGACACGATAGGGAACCCAGCACAGCTCCTGCCGTACCAGCAAGATGATGTCAGGGGTCAGGCCAGCTAGCCAAAGAAGGTAGGAGCTGAATTGCAACAGCACCTCCCCCCCCCACAGGGGTCCCCTCCCCTCCATCGGGAGGTCGATAACAGGCGAGGACAACTGGAAGCTGGAACATGGTGCAGGTGCCTCCTGCAGGTCGTGTGAAAAAGAAATTTTTGAGTCCAGGAAAAGAGAGTCCAAGACAAGGCCCGGGACAAGGATAGTCCCACAGGCACATGGCTTTCACAATCTGTTGCGCTGCGATGGGAGAGAGCACCAGGGGGCACTCCCCAGCACGGGACGAGAGTTGTGTACCCCTGCGGAGAGACAATCCAAATTTGGGAATGGAGCAACCCAAGCCCCTACCGACCTGCGCAGCCTCAGTGAGACCAACCACGCAAGGTTTGGTCTCTGAGTGGTCCTCCGACCACTCCAAGCCCTTTCTGGAAGCCACACAGGGACCAAACCTTGCGTGGTTGGTCTCACTGAGGCTGCGCAGGTCGGCAGGGGCTTGGGTTGCTCCATTCCCAGACTTGGATCATCACTCCGCAGGGGTACACAACTCTCGTCCCGTGCTGGGGAACGCCCTCTGGTGCTCTCTCCCATCGCAGCGCAACATCTTTATTCTGTATTTGGTTAAGGTCTCTCCATGTTCTCTATATGTGACCAAGATTAGGTATTTTGCTGGCATGTAATTTCTGTGTAGGGATCTATAGCAGCCTGGTTTCCTAATAAGAGTTTTATTGGTGTTCTAGGACCTGGTGTAATTAGTGCAGTGTTGCCTTTTCTTAGATAAGGTTGTTAGGGTTGTTTTGGTATGGGAGATTTACTATATTGTAATGGTAATTCCGTTTATTCATGGCTTTCTGAGGGCCAAGCCCACACCCAGCAAGCATAACAAAAAGTCTAATCCCATAGGAGCTCCCAGTGTCTTTTGTGCAGAGTTTTCTGGTTGGCACCACAGCAGTGCATGTAGAGATGTGCAATCGTTTATCACGAATTAGGCAATTGCAACGAAATTGCCTAATTCGTCGTGGTTCAGGGGCCCCGAAACCCGAAAAGGATTTTCCCCGAACTTCGGGGAAAATTCGTTTTTCGGGTTTGTGTGGGGAGAAGGGCACATTTTTTTTTAAAAATTAAAAACCACCCCAAACATTAAGATTAAGTACAATACAACCACCCTCCCCCCCCATCCCGATCCCTCCCCAAGACTTACTAACATCCCTGGGGGTCCAGCGGGGTCCCGGGTTCCATTTGTCCCTCCGTGCCCGGTGTGCTACTGGCAAGCCGTGCTCCTCAAAATGGTGCCGAATAGCCTCTGAACTACTATGTCACAGGGGCTACCGGCGCCATTGGTCAGCCCCTGTCACATGGCCATCGGCGCCATCTTGTGCTCATACCATGTGACAGGGGCTGACCAATGGCGCCAGTAGCCCCTGTGACATAGTATGGGCAAAGGCTATCGGCGCCATTTTGATTCCTGGCATCCGAAGGCACGAGTGAAGGAGATCGCTCCCGGACCCCCGCTGGACCCCCAGGGACTTTTGGCCAGCTTGGGGGGGCCTCCTGACCCCCCCCCAAGGCTTGCCAATAATCCCTGGGGGTCCAGCGGGGGTCCGGGAGCGATTTCGTTGTCGGCTGCCAGGAATCAAAAAGGCGCCGATAGCCTTTGCCCATACTATGTCACAGGGGCTACCGGCGCCATTGGTCAGCCCCTGTCACATGGTATGAGCACAAGATGGCGCCAATGGCCATGTGACAGGGGCTGACCAATGGCGCCGGTAGCCCCTGTGACATAGTAGTTCAGAGGCTATTCGGCACCATTTTGAGGAGCACGGCTTGCAGTAGCACACCGGGCACGGAGGGACAAATGGAACCCGGGACCCCCAGGGATGTTAGTAAGTCTTGGAGAGGGATCGGGATGGTGGGGGGGGGGGGGGGGGGGTTGTATGCAATGTAATAAAATGAATTTAAATGCTTGGGGTGGGGTTTTTTTTAGCTTTGTTTCCCGCTTTGTTTTTTGGGCTGGTTTCGGGTTTCCTCGTTTCGTTTTTCAAAAAAACTAAACGAGAAAACCCGAATTTTACTACGAAGTATCCGAGCCAAAAAACAACCCGGTAGTAAAAAACGAAGCACATCTCCCCTCCCTCCCTCACACACAAATACAAATCATTCTCTCCCTCCTCAACCTTCCAGCTTTCCCTATTCCCATTGGTCAAGGAGTAGCCAACTCCAGTCCTTGAGTGTCAAGAATAGGTCAGGGTTTATTTATTTATTTTATTTATGTATTGCTTTTATATATTTGTAGACAATCTTAACGGTATACAGTAAAATTAAGTTAAAATAATCAATCAGAATAAAAATACAAATTTACAAATATATAATCATTGTATTAAAATAAACATAAGAAAAGTTAAATATAAGAAAAATAAAATAAAATAAAATTAATTGATGTTACATATCAACCATAAAACAAAGAGCATATTTGACTGCAATATAAAGCTCAACTGTCATAGGCCTTTTTAAAAAGCCAAGTTTTAAGGTTCTTTTTAAAAGTATGAAAATCTTTCTAATGCTTAGCTCACACGGTAATAAGTTTCACAGTTTTGGACCTGCAACTGAAATTTCTCTCTCTCTAACTTCCGATAAATGAGCAGTTCCGATGGTAGGAACTGTAAGTGATCCTTTGTTTGCAGACCTGAGGTTCCTTTCAGGGATGAGCATTTAACCATTCAGTTTTTTCATGATTTAGAGATTTATGAATGAAACATAAAACTTTATAGTCAATTTGATATTTGATCAGGAGCCAGTGTAATGTGATCATACCTCTTTCCCTTAACATAGAAATCTCGTGGTCACATTTTGCAGTAATTGTAAAGGTCTAATTTCAGTTGGCCAGTAGACCAAGCAAAAGAGATTTGCAATAATCAAGTGCAGAAAAAAATCAGAGTTTGAAGAATGTTGCGGAAGTCATTGAATTCTAATTGAGGTTTAAGACGTTTTAACACATGACATTTATGATGTCATGTGTTAAAACGTCTTAAACCTCAGTAATCGATCTTGGAGAACCTGCAGTAATCGATCTTGGAGAACATCAAGTGTGTTCACCAAGATCGATTACTGCAACTCCATCTTGCAAGGTCTTCTGGCTACTACTATAAAACCCCTCCAATTGCTCCAAAATGCGGCGGCGAGAATTTTGATGAATACCAATCGGAGAGAGCACATCTCTCCTATATTAAAAGATCTTCATTGGCTCCCAGTAAACTTTAGGATTCTCCATAAATCATTCACAATTATTCACAAAAACATTCACCATCAGACCCCTCTTGAACTGCTACACCCTCTCAAACTGCACTCTTCAGCCAGACCCTTAAGGGAAGCCTACAAGGGATCCTTACACGTTCCTCCAATCAAAGTGGTGCACCACTCAAACATCAGAGACCGGACTTTCTCAATAACAGGTCCCTCCATCTGGAACACCATGCCTCCGGACCTCAGGCAGGAAACCTGTCTACTAACTTTTAAAAAGAAACTTAAGACATGGCTGTTCGGTCAAGCCTTCCCTATTCCTAGCCCAACAGCTTGACTCAGAATTGTTCCATCACCTCTGTAAATAAACAAGCACTAAATCACACAAACAAGTCATAATGAGGTTGGCTCCCTGCCTCCCTCCCATACCCTCTTGTATATAGTACTTTATCTTCTTTCTCCCCCCTTTATTTCCTATTCCCAGTTTAGGCGCCCTTGTTATAATGTAACGATATGCTCCTTCAATTTGTCTCAGGTTATTTGGTTATGGTTAACTGCTTAGTTCGATGTAAACCGAGTTGATTTGATCTGTATCAAGAAAGTCAGTATATAAAAGCCTTAAATAAATAAATAAATAAATAAATAAATAAATAAATGAATGAATGAATGAATGAATGAATGAATGAATGAATGAATGATAACCTTCTCTAATTTTATGTATTATATCAGAATTCAATTTTAATTCATGATCAATGATAATACCTAAATCACGAACCTGAGTTACAGACTCAATCTGCATGAAATCGGTTTTGAAATGCATAGTTCTATCAAGGTTGGATATCCACAATAAATCTGCATGAAATATTTTTGCATACACTGCCTCCATTGTATGCAGATTTCTCTGATGCATATTCATTGTGGATTTGCTGAAAATCTGACCTATTTTGGTTTTCAAGGACTGAGGTTGGCCACTCCTGCCATAAGTGGAGTTTGGGGGGTTATTGAAAGTATTGCCCACTCCCTCCCAAAATGCTCCAGGTTCTGGCACTGAATCAGCCCCTCTCCCCTAACAATCTTACCTCCCTATCTCCTGCTTCACAAACTGTGAGAAAACCATGCTTATATCCTTCCAGCCCCTTCACCTTCTAATCCCCCTTTCCATCTTCCTCCCTCAACTTCCATCCTCCCCTCCTTTACCTTCCAATCTCCTTCACCTTTAATCTTCCCCTTTCCTTCCTTTTCCCTTTTCCTTCTCTTTCCTCCCTCACCTTCCAATGCTTTCCATTGTATTACCCTCTTATCTTCCATCCTCCTTCTCCTTTTAACCTCCCCCTTTCCCTCAGCTTTCATATTCCAAACGTCCCTCCCTCACCTTGCATTTTCTATTGCCCCTCACCCTCTATCTTTCTGCCTCTTCTCACTCAGCTTCCAACTCTCCCTCCTTACTTTCTATCCTCTCCCCCGCATGGTCTTATAAGCAAGATCCATGGCTGAACACTTCTATCTAAGCATTTCCTCTTACTATGGGCTAATCTCTCTCCCACACAGTTGAAACAGCTGATCTCCATGGGAAGGAGAGGAGCCAGCAGCAAGAGGAGGTGGTGAGAGAGAAATGCTGGACCTCAGCTCCAGCCTTCTTCCTAGGGGGCAAAGGGAGGGGAATGGAAGGGAGTCACAAACATGTGATCCTCAGTCCTGCAGACCATCTGGGTAGGTTAGGAGGGGCACCACAGGACAAACTGAAGAAAATAGGATAAAACATAAGCATTGTTAAGTGTAAAACATTGATAAGACAGGCGAAGACAGAATTTGAAATGAAGTTGGCCATAGAGGCAAAAACTCATAATAAAAATGTTTTTAAATATATCCGAAGCAAGAAACCTGTGAGGGAGTTGGTTGGACCATTAGATGACCGAGGGGTTAAAAGGGCTTTTAGGGAAGATAAGGCCATTGCAGAAAGACTAAATGAATTCTTTGCTTCATGTTTACTAATGAGGATGTTGAGGAGATACCAGTTCCGGAGATGGTTTTCAGGGGTGATGAGTCAGACGAACTGAACGAAATCACTGTGAACCTGGAAGATATAGTAGGCCAGATTGACAAACTAAAGAGTAGCAAATCACCTGGACCAGATGGTATGCATCCTAGGGCACTGAAGAAACTAAAAAATGAAATTTCTGATCTATTAGTTAAAATTTGTAACCTATCATTAAAATCATCCATTGTACCTGAAGACTGGAGGGTGGCCAATGTAACCCCAATATTTAAAAAAGGCTCCAGGGGCAATCCGGGTAACTACAGACCAGTGAGCCTGACTTCAGTGCCAGGAAAAATAGTGGAAACTATTCTCAAGATCGAAATCGTAGAGCATATAGAAAGACATGGTTTAATGGGACACAGTCAACATGGATTTACCCAAGGGAAGTCTTGCCTAACAAATCTACTTCATTTTTTTGAAGGGGTTAATAAATATGTGGATAATGGTAAATCGGTAGATGTAGTGTACTCAGTGGAAAAGGGTAAACAGCGGAGTGCCTCAGGGATCTGTACTTGGACTGGTGTGTGTTAATGTATATATAAATGATCTGGAAAGGGATGCAATGAGTGAAGTGATCAAATTTGCAGATGACACAACATTATGCAGAGTTGTTAAATCTCAAGTGGATTGTGATAAATTGCGGGAGGACCTTGTGAAACTGGAAGATTGGGCTTCTAAATAGTAGATGAAATTTAATCTGCACAAGTGTAATGCAAATAGGGGAAAAAAAAACCTTGTAGTTCACAATGTTAGATTCTATCTTAGGAGTTACCACCCAGGAAAGAGATTTAGTCATCATAGTGGATAACACATTGAAATAATTGGTTTGGTGGTGCTGCAGCAGTCAGAAAAGCAAACAGAATGTTGGGAATTATTAGAAAGGGAATGGTGAATAAAACGGAAAATGTCATAATGCCTCTATATTGCTCCATGGTGAGACCACACCTTGAATACTGTGTACAATTCTGGTTGCCACATCTCAAAAAAGATATAATTGCGATGGAGAAGGTACAGAGAAGGGCAACCAAAATGATAACGGACATGGAATGGCTCCCTTATAAGGAAAGGCTAAAGAAGTTAGGGCCGTTCAGTTTGGAGAAGAGACGACTGAGGAGGGGGGGGGGGGGATATGACAGAGGACTTCAAAATCATAAAAGGACTTGAACAAGTAAATGTGAAATGGTTATTTACTCTCTCAGATAATAGAAAGTTTAGGGGGGCACTACATGAAGTTAGCAAGTAGCTCATTTAAAACAAATTGAAGAAAATTCTTTTTCACTCAGCACATAGTTAAGCTCTGCAATTCATTGCCAGAAGATGTGGTTACAGCAGTTAGTGTAACTGGGTTTAAAAGAGGTTTTGATAAGTTCCTAGAGGAAAAATCCATAAACTGTTATTAATTAATAAGGAATAGTAGCTTGTGATCTATCTAACGTTTGGGTACTTGCTAGGTATTTGTAACTTGGATTGGCCACTGTTAGAAACAGAATACCTGGCTTGATGGACTCTTGGTCTGACCCAGTATGACATATCTTATGTACCTAGGATCACTCTTCATGCTTTCTGAAAAAGTGCCTGCTTGACATTTACAGAAAATTTGACAAAGAAAGTAGATAGATCATCTTTTATAAAGCTAGAAGACAAACAAGCTATTTCTTACCTTTCTCCTCATTTCTGATAGCAAAAATGAACCCCATCCCAGTGCTGGATTTTGGGATAACCTGTTGGATTGCACAGGGCACATTTACTAAGGAGTACCAGAGTTCCCTTATGATGATTGTTGAATGAAGCTGCTCTTTTTCTCATTCAGACTTTGGGGCTGAGGAGCTGCTGGAGTTGTGGAATCCAAGAAGAGCAGTTAAGAACATAAGAACATAATAAATTTCCATGCTGGGTCAGACCAAGGGTCCATCAAGCCCAGCATCCTGTTTCCAACAGAGGCCAATCCAGGCCACAAGAACCTGGCAATTACCCAAACACTAAGAAGATCCCATGCTACTGATGCAATTAATAACAGTAGCTATTCCCTAAGTAAACTTGATTAATAGCCGTTAATGGACTTCTCCTCCAAGAACTTATCCAAACCGTTTTTGAACCCAGCTACACTAACTGCACTAACCACATCCTCTGGCAACAAATTCCAGAGCTTAATTGTGCATTGAGTGAAAAATAATTTTCTCCAATTAGTCTTAAATGTGCTACTTGCTAACTTCATGGAATGCCCCCTAGTCCTTCTATTATTCGAAAGTGTAAATAACCGATTCACATCTACTCGTTCAAGACCTCTCATGATCTTAAAGACCTTTATCATATCCCCCCTCAGCCATCTCTTCTCCAAGCTGAACAGCCCTAATCTCTTCAGTCTTTTCTCATAGGGGAGCTGTTCCATCCCCTTTATCATTTTGGTTGCCCTTCTCTGTACCTTCTCCATCGCAATTATATCTTTTTTGAAATGCGGCGACCAGAATTGTACACAGTATTCAAGGTGCGGTCTCACCATGGAGCGATACAGAGGCATTATGACATTTTCTGTTTTATTAACCATTCCCTTCCTAATAATTCCTAACATTCTGTTTGCTTTTTTGACTGCTGCAGCACACTGAGCAGACAATTTTAAAGTATTATCCACTATGATGCCTAGATCTTTTTCCTGGGTGGTAGCTCCTAATATGGAACCTAACATCG
This sequence comes from Rhinatrema bivittatum, assembly GCF_901001135.1. Classification (NCBI taxonomy): domain Eukaryota; kingdom Metazoa; phylum Chordata; class Amphibia; order Gymnophiona; family Rhinatrematidae; genus Rhinatrema; species Rhinatrema bivittatum. The sequence goes on along the minus strand of NC_042623.1, from coordinate 365,305 downwards.
TGTAACTACAGCAAGGGTTATTTTTCCCTATATGCAACACCTTGCACTTGTCCACATTAAATTTCATCTGCTATTTGGATGCCCAATCTTCCAGTCTTGCAAGGTCCTCCTGTAATGTATCACAATCCGCTTGTGATTTAACTACTCTGAATAATTTTGTATCATCCGCAAATTTGATAACCTCAATCGTCTTATTCCTTTCCAGATTTTTTATATATATATATATTGAAAAGCACCGATCCAAGTACAGATCCCTGAGGCACTCCACTGTTTACCCTTTTCCACTGAGAAAATTGACCATTTAATCCTACTCTCTGTTTCCTGTCTTTTAACCAGTTTGTAATCCATGAAAGGACATCGCCTCCTATCCCATGACTTTTTAGTTTTCTTAGAAGCCTCTCATTAGGTACTTTATCAAATGCTTTCTGAAAATCCAAATACACCAAACTACCAGTTCACCTTTGTCCACATGTTTATTCATTCCTTCAAAAAAATGTAGATTTGTGAGCAAGACGTCCCTTGGGTAAATCCATGCTGGCTGTGTCCCATTAAACTATGTCTATGTAAATGTTTTGTGATTTTATTCTTTATAATAGTTTCCATGATTTTTCCCGGCACTGAAGTCAGGCTCACTGGTCTATAGTTTCTCAGCTCACCCCTGGAACTCTTTTTAAATATCAGGGTTATATTGGCCACCTTCCAGTCTTCAGGTACAATGGATGATTTTATTGATAGGTTACAATTTAATTGTAATAGGTCTGAAATTTCATTTTGGAGTTCTTTCAGAACCCTGGAGTATACACCATCTGGTCCAGGTGATTTACTTCTCTTCAATTTGTCAATCTGGCCTACCACATCTTGCATATTCACAGTGATTTGGTTCACTGAGGATTTGGCAGTTGAGATTTAATGCCAAGAAGTGCAAAGTCATGAATCTGGTGTACAGTAAGCCAAAACAATTGTATGTGCTAGGGGTGAAAGACTAATGTGACAGACTGGAAGAGGGATTTTTGGTGATAGTGCCCGCTGTTCTGAAGGCCATGTGGCAATGTGACAAGGAAATAACTAAAGCCAGAAGAATGCTGGGCTGCATAGAAAGAGGAATAATCAGTAAGAAAAAAAGAGGTGATAATGCCCTTTTACAGGTCCTTGGTGAAGCCTTACCTTACTGTATTCAGTTTTGGAGACCATATCTAAAAAAAGATAGAGACAGAACAGAGGTGGTCCAGAGAAGAGTGACCAAAATAGTGTGGGGTCAGTATCAGAAGACTTATGAAGAAATGCTGAAGGATCTGAATATGTATTCCCTGGAAGAGAGGTATAGGAGAAACATGATACCAACCTTCAGATAGCTGAAAAGTTTTAATAATGTACGATCCTCTAACCTTTTCCATTGGAAATCAAACAGCAGAATCAGGGTTCAAGATATGAAACCTCAGGGGGGATGACTCAGAACCAACACAAAGAAACATTTTTTTCACAGACAGGGTGGTGGATGCCTGGAATGCTTTTCCAGAAGATGTGGTGAGGACCAAAACAGAAAATGGATTCAAAAGGACATAGGGTCCCTAAGGCTTGAGGAAGATAATAAAGAAAAGGGTGCATGGGGGTAACTTGCATAGAGCAGCAGTAAGTACCCTTAACCAGAAGCATTGGGGATTACTATCCTTAACCTATTAGCCTTGATGATTTTAACACAAGTGCAACATCACCCTCCGCTTTCACAGTGGGAAAATAATAAAAGGTTATCGGATTCTGAAGACAGTCAATGCTGGGCCCCGACGTTTACAACCTGGGGTACTAATACACTGCGGGCCGGATTTTCAAAGCTCTACGCGCATAGAGTGACTTACGCCCACCGGGCATATCTTCAAAAGGCTCGGCGACGTGCGTAAAGCCCCGGGAAGTGTCGAAGTCCCAGGGCTTTACTAAAAGGGCTGTCTGGGGCAGGGTGTGGGTGGGGAATGGCGGGGTCAGAGGCCTCCGACACAGTGGCCATGTGCCGGGGATCACGCACCTGCAGTCAACCGGTGCGCACAACTTACTTCAGCCCCAGGGCTAAAGTAAGTTTTGAAACAGAAGACAAAAAAAGAAAAAGTTAGGGGGAAAAGGTGGGGGAGGTAGGGGAAGGGAAGGTGGGGTGGGGGGTAGGGAACGGGGGAAGGCAGTGTGGCTCGGTGCACCCCCTTGCGTGCGCTGATCCCTGATTTTATAACACGCGCACATGGACGCTCTCGCACAAGTTTAAAAATCTACCCCTGATATTGGGGATAGATAATGCTTCTGCAAAGAACGTTTAAGCAGCATTGTCTGAATTATCAGGAAAGCTGATCACCACATAAATAATTTTGCAATTATTTTGTTATGAGTTAGACAGTTGCTGGGTTTTGCTTGTATTACTGTCGTTAACATCAGGCATGGGGGTAACCTGCACGGAGCACCAGTTACTATCCTTAACAGATACTTGGGGGTAACTTTCATTGAGCGGCCTGTTACTGCCCTTAATGGACACTTGGGGGTAACTTTCATTGAGCGGCCTGTTACTGCCCTTAACGGATACTTGGGGGTGACCTGTATGCAATGGCAGTTGCTACCCTTAACAGATACTTGGGGGTAACTTTCATTGAGCGGCAGTTACTGCCCTTAACGGACACTTGGGGGTGACCTGTATGGAATGGCAGTTGCTACCCTTAACAGATACTTGGGGGTAACTTTCATTGAGCGGCAGTTACTGCCCTTAACGGACACTTGGGGGTGACCTGTATGGAATGGCAGTTGCTACCCTTAACAAATACTTGGGGGTAACTTTCATTGAGCGGCAGTTACTACCCTTAACAGAAACATGGGGATAACCTTCATTGAGCGGCAGTTACTGCCCTTAACGGAAACATGGGGGTAACCTGCATGGAGCAGCAGTTACTACCCTTAACAGAAACATGGGGGTAACCTGCACAGAGCAGCAGTTACTTCCCTTAATAGAAACATGGGGGTAACCTGCATGGAGCAGCAGTTACTACCCTTAACAGAAACATGGGGATAACCTGCACAGAGCAGCAGTTACTTCCCTTAACAGAAACATGGGGGTAACCTGCATGGAGCAGCAGTTACTGCCCTTAATAGAAACATGGGGTAACCTGCATGGAGCAGCAGTTACTACCCTTAACAGAAACATGGGGGTAACCTGCACAGAGCAGCAGTTACTGCCCTTAACAGAAACATGGGGGTAACCTGCATGGAGCAGCAGTTACTAGAGATGTGCATCGTTTTTTGTGTTCGTGTCATTCTTCGTTTTTCGGCCGCCATGGAAAATGTCGTTTTTTTTCGGTTCGGGTCTTTTTTTTCGCGAAAAATCGATTTTTAGTTAGTGCGCGCTAACTCCCAGTTAGTGCGCGCTAACTCCCCGTTAGTGCGCGCTAACTCCTGTTAGTGCGCACTAACAAAAACCGTTAGATTTTGTTATTTTTTGTTACTTTTTGTTAGTTTTTGTCAGTGCGCACTAACGGGAGTTAGCGCGCACTAACGGGGGGTTAGCACGCACTGACTCCCGTTAGTGCGCACTAATCGGAAAAACGAATTTTTGCGAAAAAATTGGAAAATCCAGATTTTTTTCGGGCTCCCTGAAACATGCCGAATTGGACAATTTTGTTGCAATTTTCCAATTCGGCAAAAACGAATGCACATCTCTAGCAGTTACTGCCCTTAATAGAAACATGGGGGTAACCTGCATGGAGCAGCAGTTACTTCCCTTAACTGACACTTGGGGGTGACCTGTATGGAATGGCAGTTGCTACCCTTAACAGATACTTGGGGGTAACCTGCACGGAGCGGCAGTTGCTGCCATTGGAAGCTTGCTGGGCAGACTGGACGGACAATTTGGTCTTTTTCTGCCGACAATACTATGTTACTGTGCAAATGTTTTTTCCTTATTGCCAGATCGAGACAGAAAACACATTGAGGTACTTTATAACTACTAACACTACAGCTTTCTCCTTAATCCTTATACACAAGATATGGAAACGTGGAAGTGCTATTCTCTAGATGCTGTAGGTTCAGCTAATTTACAGGTTGATTCACTAATATTAATGCTGGTTTAGGGATTATTTAGGAGTCTGCCTCATGGGAAATAATAATAGGGCAGACTGCAATAAAAACAGACATTAACATTAGCGCAGGCTACACCACTTTAGTGAAACAGTCTTAGCACTAAATGTGTTAATTATTTTTCCTTAATATTGATAATAGCGGTTTTAGCTTAAACTATATTTGGGGATTAATAATGTCCTAGAAACTGGCAGATTAATTGCAGTCTGTGGTCAGTCCCTCCCTAAATCATGGCATTTTACTCTTAGTCACAGTGCATTTACATTTTTGTCAGTTTTGGAGAATTAGACTTGCTGCTGTTGGATCTTTTCTTCTAGTGCATAAATAACACTAAGAGCTAAGCAAACTTGGCGCTTAGGAACATGAACGTTCAATGTTTCCAGTCTGAAAATAGATTGTCAAAAAAACCCTCAGGACATAGGGTACGGGAAAGGATGAAAAACTGACAATCGGGTCGGGTTGATTTTTTTCATTTTTTGAGCAAATAAATATGATGGCGTTTAAAAATTATAAAAAGTCAATTTTAGCATGGCTATTTTAATAGAAGGTTTATATAGAAAGCAAGATACATTGTACTGTCTGATGCATTAGCTTATTATTTCAGAGATGACATTTATTAGTTATATGGAGAGTCATTTTGTAACATCAAGGATAACTTGTAAAGCAAATATTGCCTAAGTTACACAAATTTTCAAAGGGGACCTAAGTATGTACTTTCAGTTTAAAAATGATCCCACAAAAACTACCTTCATCTGCTTTCAGGAGCACTTACATTTCACATGGATTTATGAAAAAGTGAACATGCAGGTTACAGCTCTACCCAACTCTGCCGCTGGGAGCACTTCCACACAGTCTAGGTAAACTTATGTGAGAACAGGACATACGCATATAAGTTTATATGCACATCATATGGGCAATTTTATAAAACTTCATTCTATGCATAAAACAGTGCTTTACATGTAGCAATAGATTTTTTAAATATTCTGCCTTTCAAGCATTGTAAAGCAGATTATATTCAGATAATTGCAGGTATTCCCCATAGTCAGAAACCTCACATTCTAACGGCCTCATTTACTAAGCACCCTTCTTGTAGACCCAGAATGGGAAAAAAACCTTAGAAAATCAGGCTGAAGCAATAAAAGGGGTAGTGACTTGCCCAGGGTTAAAAGAAGCAGCAGTGGAATTTAAGTCCTGAGCTTCTCCCTGGTTCTCAGCCTGCTCTTCTAACCTGGAGGTTATTCTAATTCTTCCACTCCCTAAGTTTTGATCCTGCAATGTTTAGATTGCTCATGGTTGTACAGTTTATCATGCACATCTTATGTATGAGATTAATTGATTACTGTTTAGTTCAGAAACTAATAAAAATCTTTTAATAATTATTGATTTATAAGTATTATATCTGATCTTGAACACTGTTACTGCTTTTTACCATTATATCTGGTCAAATTTTACTTGACTGTCACAAGAGGGTTAAACCCCTAAAATAACTACAAAGAGATTTATTAGTGTTAACAAATTTGTTGACATCTATGTACTGTGTATGTTTGACTGGAATATTTTATACTGATACTGTTATTTGTATTAATCTATAATTTGTTTGCTACTCTGGATGCATTGTGTTTATTATATAGTATGAATTATAAGCTAACAGAATAGAACATATGATATATCCATCAAATAGAATAAAAGTTTTGTAAGTTAAATAACAAGAAAGGAATTCAAAATCTAAATTAATAAGTATAAGGGAAATTATAGGACCCTTTGCTACTTCTTAAACAAAAGATTTGAAAAATTCTGTTAAAACATTATTTACATGTACATATCTTGGAAAACTTGTATTTTATAATGAGATAAACAACTCAACATTTCATCTAAAAAGGACACAAATATTGTTATGTAAAGCAATTCAGAATAGCTCACTGATATCTACTATACAGCTGTACCTTTTTAATTTTGTCCTCAATGATCATATTTCCAATGGGTATTAGAATACCACCAAGTATGGCCAGTAGTCCACCAACAGCAGCTCCAGCAATGAGGATGTATTGTGTTTTGCAGCCCATTCTGCAGATTCACAGTATATGACTGATTCGTGATTCCAGCTCTGGGGTTCCTTTTATAGTCATATTTCTACTCTGGATAACTAACGTACATTATGACTAGAGAACAGAGGAAACACCAACCAGGCATCAAAGATCAAAGTGCACAATACAACAAGGTAAAGAGTAGATAAGATAATAGAACATGCTTATTTATTTAAAAACTTATATTCAACTTCCTAGAGCATATCTGTTTTAAGCAGATACCATAAAAACAAATAAATACCCAGTTAAAACATACACATTATAACAGCACAAACAAATATAGAAAAAACATGTCAAAATACTAATCAAAACGTTATGACATGGCTTAACTGTACTTATTTTAATGAAAAGCCTCAATGAGTGACTTTTAATCCCTGTTCTTTAAAGAAGAAATTACTAACAAAAAAGTCTTAGCCAATCGAAGGTATTCAGGGCGCTAATAAAGCAACAATAAAGAAGATAAATAAGACAGACCCTCACCCCTAATGGCCTTATACACCTGTATCAGTTTCTTATATTTTATTCTATGAATCAAAGGTAACCAATGTTCTTTTAATATTGGGGTGATATGTTCACGAATTGGATATCTAGAGATGAGCCTGGCGGAAAGCATTTAATAGAAATTAAACAGCCTTCATCTGTCCCTTAAGCAAACCAATATATAAGGAACTACAATAGTCAACTGAAGTCAAGACAAATGCTTGAATTATACAGTCTGGAAGTCACTTCTAGACAAGCTTTTCAATGTTTAAAAAATCTTGACTTAAGCATTGATTTGAACTGTAATTCAAAAAGTAAAACAAATTATTAATCTGTATGCCTAAATCTCTGGCCACATTTGAAAAGGGAATAGTAAACCCTTCAATAACCAATAAGCAGACTCAAGTCAAGATTTAAGGATCATTGTTGTGTGCCCGACCTGTGGAGGTCCGCGGGCCAGCCCCCCACCTACCTCCGGGTATCTGGCAGTAGCGGCAGCGTGGTTGAGGCCTGGTTGGGTCTGCAGCTTCCGGCGCGGCGTCCTCTCTGCAGGGGAGTCGCCACTGATGTCTGTTCAAACCCCGCCCCCTAGGTGCGCGCGCACAAGGCCCGGACATTTAAAGGGCCCAGCGTGGGAAAGGAAGCCTCCACCTCTCAGGATGACGTCAGATGCTGCAGGTATATAACCCTTCTGGACGCCCTTCTCCCTTGCCTTGCAACAAGGTTCACTCTCTCTTGAGAGCTACTAGTTGCTGCTTTCGTCTTCTGGCTATCGACCCCGGCTTTTGTCTACTGGCTTCTGACCTCGGCTTCTGACTACTGGCTTCTGTCTTCGGCCTCTGACCTCGGCTCGTCCATGGCTTTTGATTCTGGCTTCGCTCCACTGGTTCCTGACTCTGGCTCTTGACCAGGAGGCCCCTTCTAAGTCCAAGCAGCTCGGGTCCTCACAAGCTCCTCTTGGGGGGACTGCGGGCTTCCAGTGGTGAAGTTCCAGCTGGCCTCCTGGCTTCGGCCCTTCTCTTCTCAATCTTCAGGAACTCCTCTTCAGACACCGGCCTTCAGGAGACCGCACGTAAGTCCAAGCGGCTCGGGTCCTCATGGGCTCCTCCTGGGGGGGGAACTTGGGCTTCCAGTGGTGAAGATCCCTCTGGTCTCCTGTTCAGTGCCGCCTCCCGGCTTCGACATCCACAGTGGGCCTCCCCACGGTGAGTCTTCATCTGTCTCAGCTGGCTCAAGGGTCCACGAATCCAACAGTTTGCAAGGCCTTGGACCCGGCGGACGTGACGGGCTTAAAGGCCATTCCCGGACTTGCCCAGCGATTGCAACAGCAGCAAATCTGCATTGATTTCCTGATGGAGACCGTACAGAGACTGGCCAATCAGTTAGATGCACCTCCAGCGATTGTGCCTCCGGTACCAGTTGCCGCGGCCAACCTCGGACCAGTAACGCCCACACAACTACCGGCACCTTCACGGTACTCAGGGGAAGCGAAGTACTGCCGTGGATTTCTCAGTCAGTGTTTCATCCGATTCAATCTGCAACCTTCCCAGTTTTTGACAGATCAGATTAAGACAAGTTATATAATTTCCTTGTTGGACGGGAAGCCCCTGGCCTGCGCTTCTCCACTATGAGAGCATAAAGATCCCCTTCTAGGGAATCTGGTTCAGTTTGTCTCTGCCTTCCGTCATATCTTCGATGAGCCCTCTCACAGACCCACTGCTGCCTCTGAGTTACTTCAGCTATGCCAAGGTAACCGGCCCCTTGCTGAGTATGCAGTGGAATTCCGAACACTCGCAGCTGAGCTAGACTGGGGGGACGACAGCCTCCACGGCATTTTCCTAGAAGACTTTTCTATATTTCAAGACTCCAAGATGAGCTAGCGGCAAGAGACCTCCTGGATGACCTGAACAGCCTGATCGATCTGGCTGGACGGGTGGACCACCATATCCAACGCCGTTTTCGGGAAGGGAGGCCCGATCGTAAACCCAATAAATCTGGGCCTACATTTTCCCGACCGGTATCCTCCTCCTCAGCCTCTCCCAGAAACCAAGACGTAGAGCCTATGCAGATAGGTCAAGGTCCCATCTCGCAGGAGGAGAGAAGACGACGATGCGCTCAAGGGCTGTGCCTCTACTGCGGTGGCAAGGGGCACTTCCTAGCCCAATGTGGTGAATGGCCGGGAAACGCCAGAACCTAGGGATCGTGTATCTCAACGATGTGTTGATATATTCCAAGGACTTGTCCACGCACTGTGTACAAGTGTGGCAAGTAGTACAGAAACTTTGGGACAATCGTCTCTTCGCTAAGCTAGAGAAGTGCCAGTTTGAGCAGGAGTCCTTGCCATTCCTCGGATATATAGTTTCATCCACAGGCTTGGGTACTTGCCAGGTTCTTATGGCCTGGATTGGCCACTGTTGGAAACAGGATGCTGGGCTTGATGGACCCTTGGTCTGACCAGTATGGCATTTTCTTATGTTCTTATGACCCTGATAAAGTGGCGGCCATTCGAGATTGGCCACAGCCGGTAGGGGTCAAAGCCCTACAACACTTCCTGGGCTTTGCCAATTTCTATCGCCAGTTCATACCCCATTACTCCTGGATGGTAGCACCACTTACGTTCCTTACCCCAGGAAGGGTGCCGATGCAAAGAATTGGTCCCAGATGGCAAGAGATGCTTTCCAGAACCTGAAGGAAGCCTTTCTCCTTGATGTCTGTCTCCACCATCCAAATCCACAGCATCAGCTCATCGTGAAAGTAGATGCCTCTGATGTGGCGGTAGGGGATGTTCTGAGCCAATTATCCACGAAAGGCAAATACCTACTATGTTCCTATTATTCCCGAAAATTCTCTCCGGTGGAGAGAAATTATAGTATCAGCGATAAGGAGCTCCTGGCCATTAAACTCGCGCTGGAGGAGTGGCGACAATGGCTGGAGGGGGCCCAATACCCCGTGATCGTCTATACGGATCACAAGAATCTGGAATCCTTGTGCCGAGCACAACGCCTCAACTCTCAGCAAGCCTGATGGTCGCTCTTCTTTAGTCGGTTCAATTTCCTCCTCTGGTACAGGCCAGCCTCCAAGAACATTAGGGCGGATGCCCTCTCTCGCACAGCTGAAACAGAAAATAACCCGGATCCACCACTTTATATCCTCGAACTAGCCAAGGTCCTTCTTGCAGCTTCAGAGGTGGTTCCTATGGGTAAAACGGCCATACCCGTGTGCCTGTGCAAGAAAGTGTTGTCTTAGGCTCCTGACTCCTTGACCGCAGGGTATTTGGGGGTCGCACGAACTTTGGATCTGCTGACCGAACATTACTGGTGGCCTCAGGTAAAGAGAGAAGTTCGCCTCTACGTCAGCTCCTGCCCGACTTGTGCTCGACAAAAGACATTGACTGGTCACCCGTGGGGGCTTCTTCAACCATTACCTATCCCCACCGAACCATGGACCCATTTTTCCACCGACTTCATCATGGACTTACCTGCTTCAGAAGGAAAAATGGTAATATGGGTCACGATCGATAGATTCTCGAAGATGGCCCACTTTGTCCCTCTCGCCAAGTTGCCCACAGCACCTGAGCTCGCGAACCACTTCACACACCACATTTTTCGCCTTCATGGACTCCCCCTTCATATTGCTTCTGACCGGGGATCACAATTCACGGCGAAGTATTGGAAGGCACTCTCTGCAGGACATTCAGGGTTCAACTGGATTTTACGACCACCTTTCACCCTCAAGGTAATAGCCAAGTGGAACGCACAAATCGAACCTTGAAGACCTTCCTCCGAGTCTTCGTGGGAGACCTACAGAATGATTGGGTGGCCTTATTTCCATGGGCAGAATTCTCCTACAATCACCATAGACACTCTGCTACCGGCAGGTCTCCCTTCCATATAGTTTATGGGATACGTCTATGACCACCCCTGCCTTTGCCTTTGACGGTATCGTCCCCAGCCATGCAGCTCACAGCCCAACAGCTACGCCGCCTCTGGGGTGTTACCCGGGAGAACCTTCTCCACGCGGCTGTCACGGCAAAAAAGTATGCCGACGTCCTACGATGTCCAGCCCCCTCATTTCTCCCTGGGGAAAAGGTATGGCTGAGTACTAAACATCTCCACCTGTGGCTTCCTTTGATGCGGCTGGCTCCATGGTACATCGGCCCATTCACAATTTTGGACCGGGTGGGCATTGTCACCTACCGCCTCCGTCTTCCATCAACGCTTAGGGTACACATGTTCCACATGTATTTGCTCAAGCCCTTGGTCTTATCTGCCTTCCATAAAAAGATCCCAGAGCTGAATGCGCCTGAGACCCAGGAGAACACCGTCTACCAGGTGAAAGAGGTTCTAGATGTGCGATTCCACCTCAGACGATGGGAGTACCTCCTCTCCTGGGAGGGTTATGGCCCTGAGGAAAATTCCTGGGAGCCTGCCTCCAACATTTTGGATAAAGCTCTTCTTCAACAGTTCCATCTACGTCATCCTGCCAAATCGAAGCCCCCAGGAAGGGGGCATAGAAGGCGGGTACTGTTGCATGCCTGACTCGCAGAGGTCCGCGGGCTGGCCCCCCACCTACCTCCGGGTATCTGGCGGCAGCAGCAGCATGGCTGAGGCCTGGTCAGCCTGCAGCCTCTGGCGTAGCATCCCCTCTGCAGGGGAGATGCCGCTGTCTGTTCAAACCCCACCGACTAGGCGCTCGTGCGCACAAGGCCTGGACAATTAAAGGGTCCAGTGTGGGAAAGGAAGCCTCCACCTCTCAGGATGATGTCAGCTGCTGCAGGTATATAACCCTGCTGGACGCCCTTCTCCCTTGCCTTGCAACAAGGTTCACTCTCTCTTGAGAGCTACTAGTTGCTGCTTTCGTCTTCAGGGTATTGACCCCAGCTTTTGACTACTGGCTTCTGACCTCGGCTTTTGACTACTGGCTTCTGACCTCGGTTTCTAACTACTGGGTCCTGACCTCAGCTTCTGACTATTGGCTTCTGATTCCAGCTTCTGACTACTGGCTTCTGTCTTCGGCTTCTGACTACTGCCTCTGACCTCAGCTCATCCATGGCTTCTGATTACGGCTTTGCTTCACTGGTTCCTGACTCCGGCTCTCATCCAGGAGGCCCCTCCTAAGTCCAAGTGGCTCGAGTCCTCACAAGCTCCTCTCGGGAGGACCGCGGGCATACAGTGGTGAAGTTCCAGCTGGCCTCCTGGCTTTGGCCCTTCTTTTCTCAATCTTCAGGAACTCCTCTTCAAACACCAGCCCCCAGGAGACCGCACGTAAGTCCAAGCGGCTCAGATCCTCACGGGCTCCTCCTGGGGGGACCTCAGGCTTCCAGTGATGAAGATCCCTCCAGTCTCCTGCTCAGTGCCGCCTCCCAGCTTCGACAGTGGGCCTCCCCATGGTGAGTCTTCATCCGTCTCAGCCGGCTCAAGAGTCCACAAATCCAACAATCATGAAATATAAACAGCCTTAGTCTTGGCAAGATTTAATGTTAGGTCATTCACGTTCATCCAGTTCACTCCCTTTTTACATTTTTGTATCTGAACAGAAGTAGATTCCCAAGAATCTTATTTGTTTAAAAACTTATATTCAACTTCCTAGAGCATATCTGTTTTAAGCAGATACCATAAAAACAAATAAATACCCAGTTAAAACATACACATTATAACAGCACAAACAAATATAGAAAAATCATGTCAAAATACTAATCAAAAAGTTATGACATGGCTTAACTGTACTTATTTTAATGAAAAGCCATGACCAACATGAACTTGCTGCTGTCTATGAGATAAGAAAGATGTAAACCAATTAAACACACTAATACCAACTCCACCTCATCCAATTTATCAACAACCTTGCAGAAATGATCATGTTGAAAGCAGAAGAAATATCAAGAAGTAATAATACCATGGAATACTTCTGATATAAAACTCTTTGCAGTTATTTTTAGGGGTTTAACCTTCTTATGACAGTCAAGTAAAATTTGACCAGATATAATGGTCAAAAACAGTAACAGTGTTCAAGATCAGATATAATACTTATAAATCAATAATTATTAAAAGATAAAGAGATTACTTTTTATTGGTTTCTGAACTAAACAGTAGACTCACATATATTGGGCCAGGGGTGATCTCTGAAGCCAAATCCCCAGTGGGCCTCTTTTGTAGTTACAAGATTGGTGTGTGCACAATACATTGCGGTCCCAGTTTTAGTGTACATCCAGGCACAGCCTTGTGGGCCAGGGGGCACTTTTTCAGACTTACGTATATTGGGACAGGGGTGCTCTCTGATGCCAAATCCCCAGTGGGCCTCTTTTGTAGTTACAGGCTTGGTATGTGCATACAGCGGTCCCAGTTTTAGTATACATCCAGGCACAGCCTCGTGGGCCAGTGGGCATTTTTGCAGACTCACGTATATTGGGACAGCGGTGCTCTCTGAAGCCAAATCCGCAGTGGGCCTCTTTTGGAAATAATTCTTTTAATTGAAATCCCTAGTAGGCAGTGACATTAAATCCATAGGGAAAGCTAGAAGTGGTGGAGTGATTGGAACTGGCAGAATTGTGCTAGCCCAAGCAGGAGCAGCACTCTGTCAGTGAAAGCTACTACCTCCTCCTCCTTCACTTCAGTATGCCAAAAGCATGTTGCCCATAAAGAATCATCTGTTCTGCTACGGGCTAGAAAGAAAACAGCTGGCATGAGTGACTCTCAGCCCACCCAAGCAAAGGAGACACCAGCACAACTGTCAGTGACACAGTATCTCTCAGAGCCCACAGAGGACATGCAGATAGATCCGCTGGCATATTGGGCACACAAGTCCACTGTCTGGCCACACCTAGCCAAAGTGGCTCAGCAATATCTGTTATGTCCACCAACCAGTGTGCCCAGTGAACGTGTATTTTCAATGACAGGGGATATCATGAGCCCTCACCGCTCAAGGCTGCCACCAGAGTTGATGGAAATGCTGGTGTCTTTGAAAATAAACCTGCCTTTGCTTGGATTTCCAAATTTTCCCTGTGAATGGCAAGATGAATAAAAGCAATTGAAAGCCTTGCAGCAGCTCCAACTGCCTCGTATGCTTCAGATAATATCAGCACATGTACCTGACCTGAAACGCTGTGCCTGTCTGTCCACTGCCCAGGCCATATGTCCCTACAAGGGCCTGATCTCAAACGCTGTGCCTGTCTGAGTTTAGTTCTAGTATTTCTAATTTCAGTTTCATGTATTTGTGCATCACTTCTTTCCAGAATATTATTTTCCTGTTTTGCAACATTTGGAATGTAAGAACATAAAAAGCTGACTTCATATGTTTGGAGCTTGCATAGTTCATATGCTCAATAGTTTTAATAACCTTTATAATATGGACCATTTTCCCTAAATCTTTCTTAGGTGCCAACATTAATGTTTCTAGTACTATAGAAAACTGGTGGTAGTTGCACTCTAGTTCATCCTCTGTGTTCCCATAGTTTACAGAGGCACTGTGAAAACTACAAAGACAACATAGGTCGATATTGTAGATTTGGACTTGAGAAACGGTTTTCTTATTTCTGAGAGCTCTTCATGTTCCTTTGTCATCAGCTGAAGTGCATAAGTACAGTTAATAGATTCTGGGTCTTTACAAGGGCTTGACCTCCAATGCTGTGCATGTCTGTCCAGGCCTTATGTCCCTACAAGAGCTTGACCTCTATCCTCGAATGCTGTGCCTGTCTGTCCAGGATTTATGTCCCTAAAAGGGTTTGACCTCTAACGCTGTGCCTGTCCATCCAGGCCTTATGTCCCTAAAAGGGCTTGACCTCTAATGCTGTGCCTATCCGTCCAGGCCTTATGTCCCTAAAAGGGCTTGACCTCTAATGCTGTGCCTATCCATCCAGGCCTTAAGTCCCTATAAGGGCTTGACCTCTAATGCTGTGCCTGTCTGTCCAGGATTTACATCTCTACAAGGGTTTGACCTCAAATGCTGTGCCTATCCATCCAGGCCTTACGTCCCTAAAAGGGCTTGACCTCGAATGCTGTGCCTGTCCATCCAGGCTTTACGTCTCTACAAGGGTTTGACCTCGAATGCTGTGCCTGTCCATCCAGGCCTTATGTCCCTAAAAGGGCTTGACCTCTAATGCTGTGCCTGTCCATCCAGGCCTTACATCCCTACAAGGGCTTGACTTCTATCCTCGAATACTGTGCCTGTCTGTCTGCCCAGGCCTTACGTCCCTACAACGGCTTGACCTCTATCCTTGAATGCTGTGCCTCCCTGTCCATCCTGGCTTTATGTCCCTACAAGTGCTTGACCTCTATCCTTGAATGCTGTGCCTGTCTGTCTGTCCAGGCCTTATGTCCCTATGAGGGCTTGACCTCTATCCTCAAATGCTGTGCCTGCCCGTCCAGGCCTTATGTCCCTAAAAGGGCTTGACCTCTAATGCTGTGCCTGTCTGTCCACATTTGGAATGTAAGAACATAAAAAGCTGACTTAAGATGTTTGGAGCTTGCATATTTCATATGCTCAATAGTTTTCATGTCCTTTATATTATGAGCCATGTTCCCGAAATCTTTCTTAGGTGACAACAGTATTGTTTCTAGTACTATAGAAAACTGGTGTCCCTAAGAGGGCTTGACCTCTATCCTCAAATGCTGTGCCTGCCTGTCCATCCAGGCTTTACATCCCTACAAGGGCTTGACCTCTAATGCTGTGCCTGTCCATCTAGGCCTTATGTCCCTACAAGGGCTTGACCTCTTATGCTTTGTCTGTCCATCCAGGTCTTATGTCCTTATGAGGGCTTGACCTCTATCCTCGAATGCTGTGCCTGTCCGTCCAGGCCTTATGTCCCTACAATGGCTTGACCTCTAATGCTGTGCCTGCCCATCCACATTTGGAATGTTAGAACATAAAAAGCTGACTTAAGATGTTTGGAGCTTGTATATTTCATATGCTCAATAGTTTTCCTGACCTTTATAATATGGGCCATGTTCTCTAAATCTTTCTTAGGTGCCAACAATAATGTTTCTAGTACTATAGAAAACTGGTGGTAGTTGCACTCTAGATGCGAGCCCTTGGTCTGTGCTATAGTTAAACGCAGTTTAGTGGGCGAACCCAGTAGTCTCATCCCAACAGCTGGTGGACTCGCTCATACTGGGACTAGAACTGGAGCTTCACCTATACCAGCCTTGTTCCCCACAGGTTGAGTCCTTGGCTCTAGGGGCTGGCAGGGCTTAGGTGAAAGACCCATAAGGAGCAATCTGATGGAGTCAAGAGCAGGGCAGCGGGTCAGGGCTGACAGCGAGTAGACAGCATCTAGGTCCAGACCAAGGGTCAGAATAGGCAGTGATCAGGAACAGGGTCAGAATCCAAAGCAGAGGTCATAACCAGGGAATCAAGCCAGGACAGACAAGACAGAAGACAGAGAAAAAAAGGTAGACCAGATTGGGCACGATACAGAGAGACCGAGCAAGGCATGTGTAAGGCAAGTCACAGAGGCAAGACATGGACAATGAAGCAAGACACATAGAAGTAGCAACACACACTGCTAAGACAGGGGTACCTGAGATGTCTACTTGGAACACAGCTGGGGTTTATGTACCCAGCCACGTGATGCCCTTAGTGAATGCCAGCACAGTGGTTTCCCACTGTGTGGTCCTTAAGACATGACACAACATGCACACACCTAGAGCATCTCGATGCCCACTGACATCCACCCAGTCCTTCAAAAAGAAGTTAAAAACCTGGCTCTTCGCACAGGCCTTCTCATGACCCTCCGCCACTCATGCCCTGAATCGCTATCCTCCTACCCCCCTGTACATACTCCCCCCTATTGAAATTTCCTAAAGTTTTTATGCTTGTTCACCTTGCATTACTTTCTCCTGTTTTACTTTTAATTTTTACCCCCTCTCCTATCCGTCTGCGCTTTCTTCCTCTCTAGTTCGATTTTCCCATTATTTATCCAACCAACTATTTTATTGTAACTTTTATTTCCCGTCCTCTTTCTCTCTGCACCCTTTGTTATTATGTAAACCAAAGTGATGTCCATACGAACTTTGGTATATAAAAGTGTTTAAATAAATAAATAAATCTCAGGACAGGAGCAGTATTGGCTGCAAGGAGGTAAGGGGATGTCAGCTACAGCATGGCCACTGCATTGGTGGCACATTACATAGAAATGAAACACAGAAACATAGAAATGACGGCAGAAGAAGACCAAACGGCCCATCCAGTCTGCCCAGCAAGCTTTCACACTTTTTTTTCTCATACTTATCTGTTTCTCTTGGCCCTTAGTAACCTTTTGGTTCTATTTCCCTTCCACCCCCACCATTAATGTAGAATTACAATTACAGAGAATGATAAAAGAGATGCTAAGCTAGAAATCAAGCCAGAAACATCAATGGCTGGAAACAATATAATTATCTTATAGAGAATACTAATTAAGATGACAGTAGTTCCCAAGAAAGGGAAGAGAAAAAGACTGCACAGTGAAACCCCATGCTAAGCTCAGGGTGAGCCAAACTAAAAAATTATCAGGTATGGTAGTCAGATCTTTAATGGGTTCTCCGAGGATGGAATGGAATCCAAATTATCCTAGATCTTAACTTCTTTCACTATGATTTTATTTATTTATTTATTTTTAATTTTTATAGACCGAAGTTCTTGTAGGAACTACAAATCAATCCGGTTTACATACAACTTTTAAATGCCCAAAAAGAGTAGTGGGCTTTACATAGAACAGTTGAACAATAAAACAGGTAACAATAGAACTAACAATAATGATGGAACAAATAGAATAGATAACCAATTAAACATAGTAATATAGTAATAAATATTATATAGAAAATAAATATAAAAGAGATAGAGTAAATGGAGTGTGAGTACAGTATAAATACAAAAGATGAAAGAGCTCAAAAAATAAGGTACAGTTGAAATGATGAAAGACTGTTTAATGTAAACCAGCATTTGTATATGCCATTACACTGCCATTACACTATTTTAATGTAAACCAGCATGATGTGATTTTATCATGAATGCCGGTATATAAAAACTTAAATAAATAAAATAAAAATGATCTAGGCATCATAGTGGATAATACTTTAAAATCTTCGGCTGAGTGTGCTGCAGCAGTCAAAAAAGAAACAGAATGTTAGGAATTATTAGGAAGGGAATGGTTAATAGAACGGAAAATGTCATAATGCCTCTGTATCGCTCCATGGTGAGACCGCACCTTGAATACTGTGTACAATTCTGGTCGCCGCATCTCAATAAAAGATATAGTTGCGATGGAAAAGGTACAGAGAAGGACAACCAAAATGATAAAGGGGATGGAACAGCTTCCCTATGAGGAAAGGCTGAAGAGGTTAGGGCTGTTAAGCTTGGAGAAGAGACGGCTGAGGGGGGATATGATAGAGGTCTTTAAGATCATGAGAGGTCTTGAACGAGTAGATGTGACTCGGTTATTTACACTTTTGAATAATAGGAGGACTAAGGGGCATTCCATGAAGTTAGCAAGTAGCACATTTAAGACTAATCAGAGAAAATTCTCTCTCACTCAATGCACAATAAAGCTCTGGAATTTGTTGCCAGAGGATGTGGTTAGTGCAGTTAGTGTAGCTGGGTTCAAAAAAGGTTTGGATAAGTTCTTGGAGGAGAAGTCCATTAATGGCTATTAATCAATTTTACTTAGGGAATAGCCACTGCTATTAATTGCATCATTAGCATGGGATCTTCTTAGTGTTTGGGTAATTGCCAGGTTCTTGTGGCCTGGTTTTGGCCTCTGTTGGAAACAGGATGCTGGGCTTGATGGACCCTTGGTCTGACCCAGCATGGCAATTTCTTATGTTCTTATGCCCCCACCTTGGGTCAGGCTTCTGGGAGACCTGGACTGGTTAATGGAAGCGTCATTCCCACTTAGCATACAGCCAAAAAACACCAAAATCATTCTTTTAATGGGTGTTCTGTACCTTGTAAACTCACTATGCAAATGATTGAGAATACACAAATGCTGGGCAATGCTGACATCTTGTGACTGCCATGAAGAATGGCATATACAAATAAAAGTCAACAAACAAGTTATAGGTTATAACCTTCTAATTAATGGCGTGCACCCAAACATTTGTTTGATTTAATTTCAGCTGAAACAAAAATTTGACATATTAATTCCAAAATCCATTTGTTCTGTTCATTTTCAGAAGTTTTTTGCATACAAATGCTGTTTTATGAGCAAAATATATTTTATTTGTATAAAAAATGTATAAGGTCAATATTCAGTGGCATTTATTTATTTAATTAGTTAGTTAGTTAACAACTTTTATATTCTGCAATTTCTTCATATTGATCAATGCAGATAACTCACAAGTTATCAAGTTAAATGCCATTTTTTAAATATTTCCCCCACTTATTTGGCTAAAGTTTAGCCACATAGTTTATTATAAGAACATAAGAACATAAGAAATTTCCATGCTGGGTCAGACCAAGGGTCCATCAAGCCCAGCATCCTGTTTCCAACAGAGGCCAAAAACCAGGCACAAGAACCTGGCAATTACCCAAACACTAAGAAGATCCCATGCTACTGATGCCAGTAATAGCAGTGGCTATTCTCTAAGACAGGGGTCAGGAACCTTTTTGGCTGAGAGAGCCATAAACGCCACATATTTTAAAATGTAATTCCATGAGAGCCATACAATATGTTTAAAACTAAATACAAGTAAATGTGTGCATTTTATGTAAGATCACACTTTTAAAGTACAATAAGTCTCTGAAAATATTACACCAGGCCTTAAGACACCAATACATCTCCTATTAGGAAAACGGACCAAGTCAGGCTGCTATAGAGTCCTACACAGAAACTACACGCCAGCAGAAAACCTCACCTGAATCACGTGCTGTCCCTCACCTAACATAGAATAAAGAGACCAAAACGCATAACAAGAAGCATGCAGACAAAAACTGAATTGGAAACTGCAACAAGCCAGAGTCTCTGTATGCAGTGTAACAAAGGAAAAAAGAAACATCACACATCCTTATAAAACAAATCAAGAAATATAAAATCATCAGCAGTAAAACTGTACTAACAAAAAGAACATATTTCGAAACAGCTGATGAGTGGAATATCCAATAATTAAAAACTCATATAAAACATTTCCAGATACCAACAAAATATTTCAAAATAGCAGACACAAAGATCCAGTAATGAAAAATAATAAGGATACAAAAATTTTTTTGCTCTGCATACCTGGGAACGTTTGATATCCAGGTGTCCTGAGATTGTTCTGAATTAGCAGGAGGTGGGGTGGTTTGCTTGGAACTTTCTCCTCTCTCAGTCACATACCAGCGCTCTCTCTCACACTGGCTCTCAATGACACACCTATACACACATGCTCTCAGTCACTCACATATACAAATGTTTTTTCTCTCTCACTTATATAGGCTCTTAATTACACATTTACACACATGCTGTCTATCTTTTCACGCTTACACACACACAGGCTTTCAATCACATAAATACATGCTGTCTTTTTCTCTCACACACAGACTCTCATTCACATGCTTACAAACATGTCCTCTCTTTCTCTCATTTACACACAGGCTCTCAATCACATACTCACATGCTCCCTCACCTAAATCAGCTCTCAATCACACACAGACACACATGGTCTCTCTCTCTCATTTAAACACAGGCTCTCAATCACATACTCACATGCTCCATCACCTAAACCAGCTGTCAATCAGACACAGACACACATGATCTCTCTCTTACTTATACACACAGGCTCTTAATCATACATACACATGATCTCTCTCACACACAAAGGATCTCAATCATACACACATACTCTTTCACACAAACAGGTTTTCAATTACAAACTTACACATACAGGTTCCCAATGGTAAACTTACATTCATGCTCTCTCTCTCACAGGCAGGATCTCAATCACAGACATACTCTCTTTCACATATACAGGCTCTCAATCAATCATTCACATACATGCAATCTCTCACTCACACACACAGGATCTCAAACACACATGCTTGCTCGCTCATTCACTCTCTCCCCCCCCCCCCCCCCCCCGGGAACTCGCGGCAGCAGCAGCCACCTCCCAACGCTAACCTCCTTCATTTTCAGCCCTCGCGGAGGCGAAGGCGGAGTCCCATCGTCCGCGGTTGAAGATTTTCATTTTCCTCCGAGCCGCGCTGCAGTCTTCTTCCCGCGCAGGCACCCGATGCTCTCCACTTCCTCTTCCGGGCCGCGAGAAGAAGAGAGCACCGGCGTGCTCTCCTCTTCCCGCGGCCCGGAAGAGGAAGTGGAGAGCATCGGGTGCCTGCGCGATGACTCCAGCGCTGGCACCCGGCTGACACCCGATGACTCCCGCGCAGGCACCCGGATGACTCCAGTCGGCGTGCTCTCTTCTCCTCCCCCCCCCCCCCCCGCGGCCCGGAAGAGGAAGTGGAGAGCATCGGGTGCCTGCGCGGGAAGAAGAGACCACAGTGTGGTCTCTTCTTCCCGCGCAGGCACCCGATGCTCTCCACTTCCTCTTCCGGGCCGCGGGGGGGGGGGGGAGGAGAAGAGAGCACGCCGGTGCCGCTGACTCCAGCTGTCCTGCCGCGTTCCGCCCGGGCTGACAGCATTTTAAGCCCGGGCGGCGGAGGACCGGGGAGCAGCTGGGTCAGCGGGGAACCGCGAAGTATGGCGACACTTGTCTGCGAGCCAGATGCAGCCCTCAAAAGAGCCATATCTGGCTCGCGAGCCATGGGTTCCCGACCCCTGCTCTAAGACAACTTGATTAATAGCAGTTAATGGACTTCTCCTCCAAAAACTTATCCAAACCTTTTTTGAACCCAGCTACACTAACTGCACTCACCACATCCTCTGGCAACAAATTCCAGAGCTTAATTGTGCATTGAGTGAAAAATAATTTTCTCCGATTAGTCTTAAATGTGTTACTTGCTAACTTCATGGAATGCCCTCTAGTCCTTCTATTATTTGAAAGTGTAAATAACCAATTCATATCTACTCATTCAAGACCTCTCATGATGTTAAAGATCTCTATCATATCCCCCCCCCCCCCTCAGCCGTCTCTTCTCCAAGCTGAACAGCCCTAACCTCTTCAGCCTTTCCTCATAGGGGAAAATAAGAGGCATGTATCCCACATCCTCTCCAACATAATGGACTCAAGTTACTAAATTTTGAAAAAGAAAGTGGATATTTATACCTTCTGTTCAGTAATTTAAATATTAATTCTATTGCTATTACACAGTGAAAGCTTATGAATAGTAGAGATGTGCATCGTTTTTTGTGTTCGTGTCGTTCTTCGGCCGCCATGGAAAATGTCGTTTTTTTTCGGTTTGGGTCATTTTTTTCGCGAAAAATCAATTTTTAGTTAGTGCGCGCTAACTCCCCGTTAGTACTATCAAAAACCGTTAGATTTTGTTACTTTTTGTTAGTTTTTGTTAGCGCGCACTAACGGGAGTTAGCGCGCACTGACTCCCATTAGTGCGCACTAATCTGAAAAACGAATTTTTGCGAGAAAACAGGAAAATCCTGATTTTTTTTGGGCTCCCTGAAACATGCCAAATTGGACAATTTCGTTGCAATTTTCCAATTCGGCAAAAACGAATGCACATCTCTAATGAATAGGGCACCAGATACCACTCCAGGATAAATCATCATTCCATCTATTTATGAGTGAATTACTTGTGTCTGTTATCCATTCTTCACATAAATAACAATGAATCCAGGAAATGAGGTATTTGTGAGTTTTTTCTATGTCATTTCTTGTTCTTAGTGTTCTCATCTCACTCTGTCTCTGAATACATCTCTGTGTAATTGCAGGAATAGATATTGAGTGTACGATGTTATTTTAAATTCCTCTCCCACTTTTGAAAATGACTAAAACTATCCCCATGCCATATCTGTGCCAGAAACCTAAGATCTCTGTCGTACCAGCTCCTTGTATGTAATAAGAAGGTAGCCAGAGCTAGCTGAGAACTGATGAGGAAAGACGAGATGAGGAAATTTGCTTGGGTCTCTTTATTAAGAACTTTTTTTAGAGAGCCATTTTCTTAAGGTATACAATATCAGTGGAGAAGTCAAAACATTCTGGAGAGAGTTGCTGTCCTTAGTTGATAAATCCTTCAGCCTGTGAGTTTTCCATTTCTAACCACGACCGTACAGGTTCTCTTCCCAGCTATTCCCTAACATCAACCATCATGAAGATAAATAGTATAGAAGAGGTCAGGAATATCCAAACTCCCACAATCTGGTGTGAGCACTGAGAGGAGAGGATCATCTTCCTGGTGCCTGAGAAGGATCGGTAAGAAGAATTGCTTTGGGAAATTTTAGAACTTAAAAAGTTTTGGGGAGAGGTAAACTATTGTGGTATATTCTTTGGTGTGTATGTGTGTGTGTGTTTGTTTAAAAAAAAGTCCGGTCACGTGATGCTTTGTCGGGGACGGCAATGAAATCCCCGCGCGGCGCCTAGCCCTACGAATCCAGCCCCATCCACGGCGTTAAACCAGGTTCTTTAACCCGAATCCATATGGCGGTGCCTTCGTAAACCCCTGGGAGCATTTTTGTGCCGAAGAATGACATCGCGAACGACGAAAAAAGACAAGGAGAAGGAGAAGCCCAGAAACCCGGAAGTGACCATAGACATGGTGCCCGACCCTCCGGAGGAGACTCACACGGCGGCGATTACCGAAATTAAAACGGCGATATCTGAATTGCTTGGCCCAGAGCTGAAAGCTATTTCAAGCAAGCTGACTGACCTTACTGAGGCGTTTGCCGGGTATGAGAGCCGATTTGGAGAGCTGGAAAGACGGGTGTCGGACCTTCAAGATGGCGGGCAGACGATCAACATGGCCCTCGCGGCTATGAAAGCACAGCTAAAGAAACATTCCGAGCGCCTCGAGGACTTAGAAAACCGGTCCAGGCGCTCTAACTTTCGCCTGCTGGGCCTGCCCGAGACTTTAGAGGAACGGGGACTCCCGGAATTTTTGGAGGGCTGGTTCACAAAGGAGTTGGGCCTATCCAAGGCGCATGGCCCTCTCCGTATTGAACGTGCGCATCGGCTGGGAGTGAAAAAAGCATCTGATTCTCGGCCCCGGGTGGTCATTATTAAAATCTTTAACTTTGCCCATAAAGTTGAAATTTTACAGGCGCTGAGAACAGGGAAGGCTCTACACTTTGACAACCAAAAAATATTAGTCTTTCAGGATTTCTCTGCAGATCTCTCGGCGAAGCGAAGACTAATGGCGCCGATTTGTACTAAATTAATCCAAGGCGGGGTGAGGGCCACGTTGGTTTACCCGGCTCGATTGCGGGTCTCAACGAGAGACGGAGTGCAGTAGTTTACGGATGTGAATGCAGCACAACAATTTTGTCATGCACAGCTTTCTCCTGCAGGGTCGTCCTCCTCTCTAGGCTGATAACCCTTTTTTTTTTTTCTTTCTTGCATTCTTCTCCGATGCCAGGCTGGAAAGCCTAGACTGAAGATTTTTGAAGTTACAAGTTATGAATGTTTGGGTTGTTAGTTCACATTGCCAGTTCTGCTGTGAGTGCACTCCGGTTGACATTTTTGTGCCAAGCTCTATGTTTCGGAATGTTGCAGACTTCTTATTGATTATTCTGGGCTACAACCCGGGGGGACATTACCTCTATGATCAGATATATACACACATATGCCATAAACTCTTGGTTCATGGTCGCTGATTCATTGACTGGCTTGTTAGTGAGCAGCGGGTTCGGTCAGTTTTGCGTGGATGGGGCTGGAATTGGGGGGGGGGGAGGGGGCTGTAGGCATGGTAGTGACCTCCAGGTTGATGTTACAGGGGGAATGGGAGAATGGTATGGGGATGCCATATGGCAGAGGTAGGGACGGGAGGGGGGAGGGGTGGGGAGGGGACTTTCCTTGCTTTTCAAATGTTACTAATTATGTTGTGCGGACCTTGTGGTTACATATGTCAATCAATCACTCTGGGTGCCTTAGCTGGGGAGGTACCTGGGGGCACGATTTCTGGCTATCTTTTTATATTGTGTTTCTAACCAATTCTATCTAATACAGGCACTCGTATAGTCTCCTGGAATGTGAGTGGTATTAACTCGCCTATCAAAAGGACTAAAATCTTGAATTTTTTGAAAAAGAAACAAGTAGACATTGCGTTTTTGCAGGAAATGCATTTGACCGATATAGAACATGATAAATTACGCAGGGGATGGGTAGGCGACGTTTATTATGCGTCTGCTTCGTCTAAGTCAGCTGGCGTGGCCATCCTGTTAAATAAACAGCTACCCTTTCAATTACTTACTGTGCACAAGGATCCCCAGGGGAGATATATTCTGCTAGTGATAAAATCTTATAACTACACCCTTGTGCTCTGTAATGTATATGCACCCTCAAACTATACCCCAGACTTCTATAGAACCATACAATGTCTATTGCTTCCCTATTTTCATGATACCATAATCCTGGGGGGAGATTTCAATGTGGTTCGAGATCCGCTTATGGATAAGTCTCACACTACTCCACATGATGTGCGGACTAGTAAAAGTCTTCACCATCTGGAAAATTCTCTCCATCTCCTGGATGCTTGGCGCACGCTACATCCAATGGAGAGAGATTTTACACATCTCTCTCGAGCCCATGCCACCTGGTCGCGATTAGACTATATATTGGTGGGTAGTAGACTGTTTTCCAATGTGAATGATGCTAGTATTGGGGAAATTTTGATTTCGGACCATGCCCCCATTTGGATTGATGTACAGTTGAGGGTTCAGCAGCTGACTACTCGCGTATGGCGGTACCCCTATTATTTGGCTGAGGACGCAAATTTTAAAGCTTACCTTTTAGCCAAATGGGAGGATTATGCACGTTTAAATGCCTCACATGCCCATGACCCAGGTCTATTTTGGTACACTGCCAAGGCAGTGCTTAGGGGCGATATAATTGCTTATGTGGTACATCGTCGAAAGACTATAGATAAGCGAATATTGCTTTTGAACTCCCAACTAAAACGAGCCAAGACTCGATTATCCCAGAAGCCGGATAGTTCCGCCAGAGAGGGTTATCTTGCCCTACAAGGAGCGTTAAACACTCTTTTGCATCAAAGGGCAAAAAAAAATCTATTTTATTATAAATTCCGACTTTACCAGTATGGTAACAAATCTGGGAAGCTCATGGCCAATTTAATTCGGACTGCTCGTAAAGCATGCCACATTGCAGCGATTAAGACCCCGACGGAACAAATGGTAACTGATACAGTAACTATTCTAGCCCAATTTCAACAATTTTACAAAACGCTTTATGCGTCTGAGGGGTGGAATCTGGAGGCTTGTCAGCAGTTTTGTACGGGTATAAACATGCCCCGGTTATCCGCCGACCAAGAGGCTTGGTTGAATAGATCCCTGGAGGTAGAAGAGGTGAAAGGGGCCATTAGTCGGGCAAAACGATTTAAAGCACCTGGTCCGGATGGCTTTACCTCAGAGTTTTATAAAAGCCTTGCCGATCAAGTGGGACCAGCGCTGACATGTGCTTTCAAGGCGTTGATTCAAACTGGGAAGTACCCGTCCCATACCAATTTGGCCCATATTACATTGATTCCCAAGCCAGGCAAGGACCCTCAATCCTTGGCAGCGTATCGACCGATCTCGTTGTTGAATGCTGACCAGAAGTTATTGGCCAAAATTATGGCTGACAGACTGGCGCGGGTGCTTCCCTCTTTGATTGCGCCGGGGCAGGTGGGGTTTGTGCGTCGGCGGTTTGCTATTTCCAATGTAAGGCAGCTCCTGGCGGCAATGGCTATGAGTCAACAGATGACCTCTCCTCACTTATTGGTCAGTTTTGACGCTGAAAAAGCGTTCGATAGGGTGGAATAGGGTTAGCTCTTTTATGTTTTACAGGCACTGGGCTTTACGGGATTCTTTCTGGATACTATTCGGTTACTTTACCAGGAGCCTCAGGCATTAATAGTAGGGAATGGCTCCCAGTCAGCTGCTTTCCCTGTGGCTAGGGGTACACGCCAGGGTTGCCCTCTCTCACCACTGTTGTTCTTACTGCAATTGGAGCCTCTTCTATTAGCCATACAACAGACTCCGGCCATTCGAGGGATCTTGATGCATACAGAAATATTTAAATATGCTGCATTTGCAGATGACATAGCAGTGTTTCTTACAAATCCCGAACGGTCCCTACCTGTTTTGTTGGGTGTGATTGAGGCCTTTGGTGGATTTGCGGGGCTGCGCTTAAACACTGAGAAGTCCATGGCGCTGGCTTACCCAGACGCTCTGCAGAGGACATGGGCGGGGACTTTCCCATTACAATGGGCGACTGGGCCGATTCGATATCTAGGGGTTTTTATCTCTCCCGCCCTTATGGATTTGTTTGTACACAGTAAATGTAAATCCTTTGTTAAAATACACATTGGAGAAGCTACGGGCCTGGAGGGGCCTTCCCTTATCACTGATTGGCCGTATTAATTTGTTCAAGATGGTGCTCCTGCCCAAGTGGCTCTATGTTCTGGCCACTTTGCCGGTCTCTCTTAAACGCAGGGACTTGTCGGTATTAGACCGAGAGCTCCGGGTCTTTTTCTGGAAGGGGGGTAAATCTCAGATTCCACTCTGCGCCTTGAGGGCCCGTTGGGGACTGGGGGGATTGGGAGTTCCTGACCTTGGGTTATATAACTTGGCGAGCAACCTCCGAATAATTAGAGACTGGATTCTAGACACATCCTCGTTTACGCAGATTCATGTTGAAAAAGCATTAGTAGCACCATACAATTTAAATTATGTACTGCAGATCGCTGCTAGTTCAATCCCCACGTTCCTGGTTCAATCCCCATCTATTTTGCCGTTGCGGCGGACTTGGCAGGTGCTGACTAAACTATTAAAGATCCCCCGGTTACATGCCTTTCTGTTACCATTACAGGGTAATGGGGACTTTACCCCGGGCTCTCAAACAGTGGGGTTCCGGCACTGGAAGCAGAAGGGGATAACTCGTTTGGGCCACCTATTTAATAGCGATGGGGAATTGATGTCCTTTCAGGACCTCCAGTCTCTGTATCGAGTTGGATCTCGGCAGGTCCTTCCATATCTCCAAGTGCAACATTACAAAAGGTCCTTGCCCCCTGAAGCTTTAGACCCTGGTGCTTTTCGCTCATTGGTTGCCCTTTTGCTGTTAGAACAGGATAACACTCCCTTGATGTCAAGCTACTATAAACTTATGGTTAAGTCAACTGAGCGAGACTCTTGCCAGATTTTGGTTGACCGCTGGAACATGGCTGGGTTATTTGTGCTTTCTGTGTCCATACTCCGCACGTGTTTCCACCGCATATCTGCTATCACTGAATGTATGTA
The DNA here is from genome assembly GCF_901001135.1 of Rhinatrema bivittatum. NCBI lineage: Eukaryota > Metazoa > Chordata > Amphibia > Gymnophiona > Rhinatrematidae > Rhinatrema > Rhinatrema bivittatum. The sequence continues at coordinate 337,336 of NC_042623.1, read as the reverse complement.
CCTTAGAGAGATGCAATATAAGTTTCTTTGGAGGGCGTATGTGACAATCCAAGTGGCTTACCATTCAAAACTTGTAACCTCTAATGTTTGTGGGAGATGTCATCAGGCTGCGGACACGATGTCCCATTCCTTTTGGGCGTGCCCGCCCATCCGACGATTTTGGGGGCGAATAGCTCGTTATCTCATGACCTTCTTGGCTATTCCCCTGGCAGTCACGCCTCTGACGTTCCTTTTTGGCTGTTTGCCGAAATTGCCGGTGCGGAGACGAGAAAGTGGGATATTCGTTTTGAAGGCCTGTCTGGTGGGGAAAAAAATGATCCTACAGAACTGGAGGAATACTGAGCCCCCATCTTTTTGGTCCTGGAGAAACCAATTACATCACCTATTTCGCCTGGAGGATTTTGGCTCACGCACGACCCCTAAGAAGCGTCGTAGATTTCTTGATACCTGGGAGGATTATTTACAAGCTTTACCACACCGTTCAAGGAGCTTAATTTTGAATGATTGACTTGGGACACTACTTGGGACAAACCATGCTGTGAACATTATTTAGTGTCTCCTAATAACATGTTCTTCATACGCACAACGTAATTATTTGGTTTCGTTCTGCGGGGAGGGGTAGGGGGGGAGGAGGGGGTTTTTGGGGTTGGAAAGTATTGTTGTCTTATTGAGCGTGCCGGTGACGAGGGTTCAGAGACACGCCCTTGTTGCCCATATTGTCAGTTACTGGATTGTAAAACCAATAAAAAACTTTTCATATTAAAAAAAAAAAGCTAGTGAAAAGGTAGGGAAAAGGTAGGGAAAAGGGTAAATGTTTAAACCCCAGCACACATAAATCCTGGGGTTTATGAGCGAGGCCGGGCCTTACGTGTGCCAGGCCCATTTTCAAATGGGCCTGGCCATGCACGTAAACCCCGGTATGCGATTAAGTGCCAGGGCCTGAAAAGGGGGAGGGTCTGGGGAGGACAGAGAGGGGCGGGGCTGGAGGCGCTGGTACAGCGGCCATTTGCCGCTGTCCCTGGGAAGCGTGCGCCAGCAGTCGGCTGGCGCACGCAAGTTGCTTCTCTCCAGAGAAGCAGCAACCTAAATAACAAAAAAAAAGGTAAGGCAGATTAGGTTTAGGAGGTGGGGAGGAGAGGGGAAGGGGAAGGGAGGCTAGGATAGGGAAGTTCCCTCCCAGTCCGCTGCAATGCATCGCTGCATAAAACTAATTAAATTCTACTCCCTTGCGCGTGCGGCCCGCCAATTTTATAACGTGCGCATGCATGTAATAAAAGCATGTATGCATGTGCACATGCCAGGTAGCGCACGCACGTGGAAGCGCATGCGTATTTTTTTTTAAATCTACCCTTTAGTTTGTGTGTTCGTTATAAAAAGCAAGCCAAAAGGTAGGTAAAGGCTTAAAATTTGTGTTTGTTATAAAAAGCTAGCCAAAAAGTAGGTAAAGGCTTAGAGTTGGTGTGTTTGTTTGTTGAGTTATAACTATGAATGTCACTTTGTAAACCATTGTGATTTATACATGGAATGACGGTATATAAAATGTATAAATAAAATAAATAATGAAAAATATTTACTCCCCCACCAAAACAGTCTGGCATTCATCATTTTAACTATGCACTTGCAGAAGAGGCTTTTCTACTTAATGGCCCATTGCCTGATGGTAGACTTCATGGAAAGTCTCATTTATAAGTAAGAACACCTGAGTGCCCAGCTGTGTCCTGTATGATTGGGTGAGGAATGGAAGGTTAATTGGTAGGATCCAAACTATTAGGCATCTTTTCTGCAACTTCGCTTAACACCACTGGGTTCTTCTTGAGAAAACTATGTGGACCAATTAGATAGCTTACTGTCTCTTTCAGCAAATACAACTTCATGTTGGAAGAATGTGTCTCTTAACCCTTTAATACATAATGGTGTACTTCAATATATGCGGCCCACCTTGTGTTCTCTCCAAGTGGGTGCTCCTGCCCCTTCCCATTACTGTTGTTTCTGTAAAATGTTAGAATGTGAAAGAGAGAATGCCAATTAGACCACATCATCCTCCAGCTGTGAGGCTTGATGTCAGGAGTGGTATCAATCAGGGAACTTGGCCCCTCCTTACTTTTATCCATATATGGAAGAGCTTCAGATGTGCAGATCACAAGATCAGCAAGGAATGGCTGCTGTATCAGGCCTAGAGAAGCTCAGAAGGCTGCATAGCTTGCTCCTCCGGTATGGTACAGGTGACCCAGGAATGATAGATTCTTCAAAGATCATTTATTATTAGCTTTCTGACAGAGGAGCCTATGCAGTTGGGCCGAGGGCCCTTGTCTACCGACGAACGCCAGAGGCATCGTCGGGCTGGCATCTGTCTTTACTGTGGGGCCTCCGGGTACCTCATTGCCCTGTCCATCCAATAAACTCCCAGGCCTAGGTCTCACTGGGGGAGTGACCCTAGACCTGACCACACCAGCTCCCCCATTAACACTCCCAGTGACACTCTCCGTGGAAGGACATGAATTACGACACTAGCCTTGGTAGATTCCAGAGCGGGTGGAAATTTCTTGATGCAGGACATCAGGGAGCAACTACTAATTCCCATGTATCCATGTCTGATTCCGCTGACCCTTTCCTCCATCCATGGGGATCCCCTTCCAGGAAGGATCACATGCTTCACCATTCTGTTGGAATGCCATATTGATCCGCACCATCTGGAATGTCTCTCCTTCTACATCATTCCGAAGGTCATCCATCCAGTGGTGCTCGGTATACCTTGGCTACAACAGCACAACTCCCAGTTTGATTAGACCTCGTTACAGTTGACCCAATGGGGCCTCGCTTGCTGGAAGACCTGATTGGAAAAGGTCGCCTCCACAATATGACCAAGGTCGCCTCCACAATATGACCAATTTGCAGATGTGTTCTCAAAAAAGGTGTTACCGTTCGGCATCAAGGGAGCTCTGGTTTCCCCTCTGCTTCACCGCGCAGCGGCGGCAGCCAGCAGCAGTGTTCCTCAACACGCATCGGGCTCAGGCATTGCTCCCTTTAAGCTCGTCAGTTCCCAGAAGTCCTGCAGTTTGCACGGGAACCTTCATTATTTAAAGCCCTGAGCTCAGCACAGCATTGCCTCGGCTACAGGCTTGCTTGTGCTGGTGCTCTGGTGACTTTGGCATGTTATTGCTTTGTTTTGACTTCGTTCTGACCCGATTGGACTCTGACTTCTCTTTGCCCAGTTCATGGATTTCTTTTTGCTGCCTGCCTACGACCCGGATTGGACTCCGACTTCTCTTTGCTTGCTGCCTGCCTACAACCCAGATTGGATACTGACGACGCTGTCCTGTACATGGAATCCTCACTACCTTCTGCTTCTGAGGATTCTTCATTGGTCTAGGTAAGACTATTATCCACCAAGGATTCACAATATCCATAACAGTTAGCCAAGGCCATGGATCCTGTGGACTTAACAGCTTTACAGGCCATTCCCAGATTAGCCTCATGCATTCAACAACAGCAAGGTGTACTTGACCAGGTTACGGGAGTACTGGATAGATTGGCGGCCAGGATGGATGCCTTCACAGTTGCGGTTCCAGCTCCTGCTAAATCCACCCCGGTACTATGTCTATCTCCTCCTCCTCGATTCAATGGAGACCCTCAGTAATGTCGAGGATTCATCAATCAATGCCGTATGCATTTCTCGCTTCAGCCTACATTATTTCTCACTGATAAAACCAAGGTCACCTTTATTTTATCTCTCCTGGAGGGACCAGCCTTGGCATGGGCATCTCCTTTTTGGGAGTGCGAATATTCCCTCTTAGACAATTTGGACCATTTCTTAAGGGATTTACATCAGATTTTTGATGAACCAGGATGTTCCACCTTAGCAGCAGCAGAGTTACTTCAGATCCGGCAGGGAACACAGTCTGTTGGAGAATATGCCGTTCAGTTCCGCACATTGGCTGCGGAGCTCCATTGGGGACAGGACAGTCTGAAGGCTATATTTCGACAAGGGATCTTGGAAACCATTAAGGACAAATTGGCAGGCCGAGAGACTCCACAGGATTTAGAGGAGTTAATTCGTCTCTCCATCTGACTTGACTTACGTTTTCAAGAAAGAGCTCGGGAATGGGCCACTCTGCGATGACCCATCCGATTGGCCCCGGCTTTTCAACACTCTCTCACGGCTCCCAGGGTTCTAGAACAACAAGTACCATTGGAAGAACCAATGCAGATAGATTGATGCTGATTAACTCCTGAAGAAAGACAACGACGAAGATTAAATAATCTCTGTTTATATTGTGCAGGAACGGGCCTCTTCATCAACAAATGTCCAAATAAATCGGGAAACACTCGGGCCTAAGGTTAGTTGGAGAGGCCTCCCTGGGTCATATCAGCTACAGTTATCTCCACAGATTTTGATTCTGATCTCTTTGAGTTTCAAGGGAGAGACTCTTCACTGTCAAACCTTTCTAGATTCCGACGCTGCAGGCAACTTTATTGAAGAGGACTTGGTCCGACGTTTTCACATTCCCACAGAAACAGTTAACATGCCTCTTACTGTGTCTTCAGTCAGCGTGTTGGAGACAGGATCGTTTTAATTATGCAACCTATCAAGATGTTTACGGGAGTGCTTCATCTAGAGACCATCCAGCTTTATGTACTTCCTTCTTCAGTCAACCAGGTAATTTTGGGATTACCCTGGTTAAGAATACATCAACCTCACTTGAACTGGGGAACTCTGCAGTTGACAAGTTGTAGCCCTCATTGTCGACAGAACTGTTTGATGAAAGTTCTTCCGGTCAGCTCTTTCCTGTTTAATGACTACCCTGTCCTTGTTACCACATCAGTACTCTGAATTCATTGACGTTTTTAGTAAGCAGCAAGCTGAGACATTGCCACATTATCGCTCCTATGATTATGAAATTGAGCTACTTCTAGGAAAGAGTCCTCCCCAAGCTAGGGTTTATGCCTTATCAGAACTAGAATCTAAAGCCATGGCTCAATACATCCAGGAGAACCCAGCTAGGGGTTTCATCAAACCCCTTTTCCAGCTGGAGCAGGATTTTTTTTGTCAAAAAGAAGGATGGTTCATTACATCCCCTGTATTGATTACAGAGGACTGAATACTATTACCAAGAAGAATCGTTATCCTATTCCCTTAATATTGGAACTCTTTGATCGTTTGAGAGGGGCTCAAATTTTCACTAAACTTGATCTCCGTGGAGCCTACAATTTAATTCCTATACAAGAAGACAAGTGGAAAACTGCGTTTAATACTCATGATGGACACTATGAATATCGTGTTATGCCCTTTGGATTGTGTAACGCTCCGGCAGTGTTCCAGAACATGATTAATGATGTTCTTCGAGACTTTTTGTACTCTCATGTCATTGTGTATTTGGATGATATCTTAATTTTAATGCTCCGACCATGTGACAGGGGCTGACCAATGGCACCGGTAGCCCCTGTGACATCGTAAGGGCAAGGCTATCGGTGCCATTTTGAGTCATAGCAGGCCCAACAGCCTGATGGCATGGAGGGAGAGATCGCTCGCGGGACCCCGCTGGACCACCAGGGACGTTTAGTAAGTCTTGGGGAGGGATCGGGATGGTGGGGGGGGGGTATAAGAAAGTAAAATTGAAGGATTGGGGTTTGTTTGTTTTTTTTTTTTTTAAATAAATGTGCCCCTCCCCCCGCACTAATCCGAAAAACAAATTTTCCCTGAAGCTCGGGGAAAATCCGTTTCATGGTTCAGGTCCCCCCGAACTACAACGAATTAGGCAATTTGGTTGAAATTGCCTAATTGGTTACAAACGAATGCACATGTCTACTGTGCATACTTCTCTAAAAAAAACTCTCTCCTGCTGAGAGGAATTATGCCATAGGAGAATGTGAACTATTGGCCATCAAGGCTGCCTTAGAAGAATGGCGACATCTTCTGGAGGGGGCTAAATATACTATTGAAATTTACACAGATCATAAGAATCTCGCCTCTCTGTCACAGGCCCAACGCTTAAACCCTAGACAGGCTCATTGGGCACTATTTTTTAGCCAATTTGATTTCAAAGTACACTTCCGACCTGCTGAGAAGAACCTGCGAGTTGACACTCTATCTCGGAGCTTTCTTTCTGACGAAACCCCGGAACCTCCCCATCATATAATCGATTCAGCCCAGATAATTGTGGAAGCCACATTCACAGTTCCTCTGGGAAAAACAGTAGTCCCAAAACACATCTTACACAAAAGGTTCTTAGGTGGACATCCTGGTATTTACAGAACTAAAAGTCTTATCGCCCACCATTATTGGTGGACACTATGGAGAGCAGATATTAAAAAGTAAGTGGAGTCCTGTCCTACTTGTGCAGCTCATAAAAGTTCTACATCCTCTTCCTATTCCAGATAAACCTTGGTCATAGATTGCCACTGACTTTATCACTAATCTCCCTCTCTCCAACGGGAATACGGTAATTTGGGTTGTCATAGACCAATTTTCTAGAATGGCTCATTTCCTCCCACTTCCTGGAAAAATTACGGGCCAGAGGAGAACTCTTGGGTGCCAGCTTGCAACATTCAGGCACCTCATTTACTTTGACAGTTTCATAAAAACTTTCCTTGTAAACCTCATCCTAGAAGCAGGAGAAGGGACCTTTGTGGGGGAGGTACTGTTACTGTTCGGCATCATGGGAGCTCTGGTTTCCCCTCTGCTTCACCGCAGGGCGCCAGCAACAGGCAGCAGCGTTACTTGACGTGCATCGGGCTCAGGCCCCACCCCCTTTAAGCACGTCAGTTCCAGGAAGTCTTGCAGTTTGCGCGGGAACCTTCATTATTTAAAGCCCTGAGCCCAGCACAGTATTGCCTCAGCTACAGGCTTGCTTGTGCTGGTGCTCTGGTGACTTTGGCGTGTTATTGCTTTGTTTTGACTTTGTTTTGACCTGGATTGGACTCTGACTTCTCCTTGCCCACTGCCTGCCTTGACTTTGCCTGGTTCCTGGATTCCTTCTTGCTGCCTGCCTTTGACCCGGATTAGACTCTGACCTCTCCTTGCCCGCTGCCTGCCTTGACTTTGCCTGGTTCCTGGATTCCTTCTTCCTGCCTGCTTATGACCGAGATTGGACTCTGACCTCTCCTTGCCCGCTGCCTGCCTTGACTTTGCCTGGTTCCTTATAGAGGCAGATAGCAAGCAGTTTTGTATATATTGACCCTACACACCCTGAATGTCAGAGAGTTAGATATACTCCTCCAGACATTCACATCCTAAACTTATATATACGTGTGCAAGACTGGGGTCTGTAAATATGTGCACAGTTACATATACATATCTTTACCTTGGCTTGGAAGCCACCGCTACTCGATGTGCTTGAAGGGGCCATGGGTGTCATTGTTTCCAAGGTCCTGACTTGACCCACAGTAGTTATTAGGCCTAGATGTGGTAGACGACACCTACAGTCAAGTGTACACCTGCACTGTACTGCAAACTCTGTGGTACATCTTCTGTGTAGATGGCCAAACATAGACATCAGCTACTTTGTTCCAGTCCCTGTATGTAGACCTGCCCAAGAGAGTCTACAAGCATTCATCCTATGGCTTTTCAGCAGAGAATACCCATGTACTGTAAATTGTACACTCTTGGGGAAGGGCAACCAATGAACACCTTAACATAAATTTTGCTGGTTCAGCTATGTCTGTACCAGATAGAAAAGTAAGAAGCACTGGGAGGGAGCCATTTTAGATCTAATTCTTAGTGGATTTGTTGCGGTCTCTACCGCTTCCCCCTTGCTAGCCATGTTCAGGGCTCACCTCCGAGGCCGGGAACGCCACCTCCGCGGCTTCGCTGAGCATTCAGGGCGTCCGCCATTGCTGGGTCGTCGCAGGGACGCGTGTTATGGACGTACGCTCACCGGAAGCCTGACCCCTGCCTGAGCTGACCACGCCACGCCCCAAGCCCGATATAACCGGCGTCCCTCAGTCCTCTCATTGCCTTGCAACGAGGGTCGCTACAGTGTGTAGTTCTTAGTTGCACTTCCGTTGTTCTGCTTCAGCTACCGACCTCTGCTCGTTCCCGACTCTGCTTCTGCCTGCCGCCAGCCACCGACCTCTGCTCGTTCCCGACTCTGCTTCTGCCTGCCGCCAGCCACCGACCTCTGCTCGTTCCCGACTCTGCTTCTGCCTGCCGCCAGCCACCGACCTCTGTTCGTTCCTGACTCTGCTTCTGCCTGCCGCCAGCCACCGACCTCTGCTCGTTCCTGACTCTGCTTCTGCCTGCCGCCAGCCACCGACCTCTGCTCGTTCCTGACTCTGCTTCTGCCTGCCGCCAGCCACCGACCTCTGCTCGTTCCTGACTCGACCGCTGCCTGCCGCCTGCCTCAGCCCACGGCTTCTCTGCCTCAGCTGCTTCACCCCTGTCCTCCGGACAGTGCCTCCTGCAGGTCTGGGCTGGAACTTCTGCCAGACTGTCTTGGGTTCCGAGACCTTCTACTTCCTGCCAGGCTCTGGCCTACTCGCTGCTGGCTCCCATCTTGCACCCTGCAAGTTCCAGTCAAGACATTACTGACTCTGATCCTGCTTCCGCTTGCTCTGTGCTCCCTGGCCTATTGGCTCTTGCTACTGGACTCTGTGCTTACTCCTTGCCCGGGCTTTCCTAGAGAGACTACACTGTGCAGAAGTCCCAAGGGACTAGGACCCTACGGGCTCCTCCTGGGGGGTCTTGGTTCCCGGGTGAAGAGCTTAGCTGCACTCCCAAATCCCAAGGTTCTGGGACCCTACGGGCTCCTCCTGGGGGGTTCCCAGTTCCCGGGTGAAGACCCCTACGTGTCTCTCCTAAGTCCCAAGGCTCCAGGACCCTACGGGCTCCCTGGTTCCCGGGTGAAGACCTGTGCCTGTGGCTCCGCCTCCCGAGCTACTCTAACCAGAGTGGTTCGGCTCAAGGGTCCACTCTCGAGCCGCAGCTTCCCAGAACTGCAACAGATTGCAAGGCCATGGACTCGGCGCAGTCCCCCAGCTTGCAGGCGATCCCTGGGATGGCGCAACGCCTGCAACAGCAGCAACTCTGCATAGACACCCTTGCTGCCACCGTGGATCAACTGGCCTCCCGCCTAGAGGCTTCTACTCACCAAAGGTCGTCTGTATCTGGCACCGCGCCCAATACCCAGTTGCCAGCTCCCAGCAGGTACGCGGGTGACAGTAAGACCTGCCGCTGGTTCCTGAACCAATGCCAAATACGGTTCACCTTGTTACCCCACCAGTTTCCCACAGAGGCAAGTAAGGTGGCATACATTTTTTCTCTACTGGATGGCAGGGCCCTAGAATGGGCATCACCTTTGTGGGAACGCTCAGACCCTCTGCTACAGGACCTCCAGGAGTTCCTCCTCCAGTTCCATCTGGCGTTTGATGACCCTGCGCGGCGGTCTATGGCCGCCTCCGAGCTTCTGCGTCTCCGACAGGGCACACGCCCTGTGGCTGAGTACATCATCCACTTCAGGACTTTGGCTATGGAGCTGGATTGGCAAGATGACTGTTTAAAGGGAATTTTTCTCGAGGGTCTGGCTGGCCGGATTAAAGATGAACTGGCGGGGCGAGAGATTCCTAAGGGGTTAAACGACCTTATGGATATTGCAGGCAAGGTCGACCGCCGGCTCCAACAGCGTGATAGAGAGACTCGGTCTAGTAGCAGGAGTCAGTCATGTGTCTCCTGCAGGCCCTCTCAGCAGAGGCATTCTCCTGCGGTTAACTCAACCCCCGAGCCTATGCAGCTGGGCAGGTCACCACTTACCCCAGATGAAAGAAGCCGTCGACGCTCGTTAGGCCTCTGCCTATACTGCGGTGGTAAAGGACACTACCTGTCGTCTTGCACGAGCGTCCGGGAAACGGTCGTGCCTAGGTTATACCGAGGAACTACACCTAGGCGCTACCAGATCCGCTCCTCTTTGCACTCTGCCAGTAACCCTCAAGTACCCCGGTGGGGAGATCCAGATTCGGGTCTTTATTGATTCAGGGGCCGAGGGGAACTTCATTGTGGCAGACCTGGTGAACCAATTGGGTTTGCCTACCGAACGTAAGAATCCCCCCTTACGCATTTCTTCGATACGAGGGACTTTGTTACCTGGACATATCTCCTGCTCTACGAAGCCCATAACTCTACAGACGGGGCTACTCCACACTGAGGAGATTTCTCTACTCGTCCTGGAGAGAGCCGTGCATCCCTTAGTGTTGGGACTGCCCTGGCTTCGCCAACACTCACCCGTCATCAAATGGGATGACTTCCAGTTGGTGAGTTGGGGTCCTGCCTGCTTTGACCGGTGCTTGAAGCTCCCTCATCTTCCCAGCACTCTGCATCTCTGCTCCACGCCCCTTTTGCCCAAAGCCTATCAAGGATATCAGGACGTCTTTTCCAAAGAGATGGCAGAGATTCTTCCGGAACATAGGCCCTTCGACTGTCCCATTGATCTGGTTCCTGGCTCTACGCCGCCTCGCGGCCGGGTGTATCCCCTCTCTCTCCCAGAGACCAAAGCGATGTCACAATACATCTCTGAGAACTTAGCCAAGGGATTCATCCGTCCATCCCGCTCCCCGGCAGGAGCGGGATTCTTTTTTGTGGGCAAGAAGGATGGGTCCTTACGACCATGCATTGACTACCGTGGTCTCAATGCTATTACTAAGCGGAACCGCTACCCGCTGCCACTCATCCCTGAACTACTGGACCGTCTTCAAGGTGCCCACATCTTTACTAAGCTGGACCTGAGAGGGGCTTATAACCTCGTACGCATCCGACCGGGAGACGAATGGAAGACAGCGTTCAACACACGTGATGGGCATTACGAATACCCCGTAATGCCCTTTGGACTTTGTAACGCCCCCGCCGTCTTCCAGCACCTCATGAATGAGGTCCTCCGAGAGATGCTTCACTCCCATGTGATTGTTTATTTGGACGACGTTCTTATTTTCTCTAAAGACTTGAAGTCCCACCGTCAACATGTCTGTCAGGTCCTTCAGGCGCTACGAGAGAATCACCTATACGCCAAGCTGGAGAAGTGTGTGTTTGAGGCGGACTCTCTACCCTTCTTGGGATATATTATATCTGCTACCGGTTTTCATATGGACCCGGAGAAGGTAGCCGCCATTACTAAATGGCCTCAACCCTCAGGTCTTAAAGCCCTCCAGCGCTTCCTGGGTTTTGCGAACTTTTACAGACATTTTATTCCCAGATATTCTCACCGTGTGGCTCCCCTTACCGCCTTGACCCGGAAAGGGGCTGATGTCAAGCATTGGCCTGAGGCGGCCATCAATGCCTTCTCTGATCTCAAGAAAGCCTTCCTCTCAGAAGTCTGTCTCCGCCACCCAGACCCAGCACGGCCATTCATCGTGGAGGTCGATGCCTCCAGCATCGCTGTAGGAGCTGTCCTCAGCCAGCACTCCGACTCTGGGCAACTCGTTCCATGCTCGTATTATTCCCGGAAGTTTTCACCCGCAGAGATCAATTATTCCATAGGGGATAAGGAGCTGCTGGCAATCAAGCTCGCCCTCAAAGAATGGCGGCAGTGGCTCGAGGGCTCCTTACATACAACCACCGTTTACACGGATCATAAAAACCTGGAGTTCCTGACTCAGGCTCAACGACTGAACCCCCGTCAGGCCCGATGGGCCCTGTTCTTCAGTCGATTTGATTTCATCGTGCAATATCGTCCGGCGGCTAAGAACATCCGGGCTGACGCCCTGTCTCGGGCCACCTGTGCCGAAGAGGAGGTCAACTCTCCGCAGTTCATACTGGATCCCTCCAAGATTCGGCTCTCTGCTCTGACTACCGTCTCGCAGGACCGCACGGCGCTCTCTCGCCGGGATCGGTTGACCGCACTACGATGGGCCCATGATTCCTTGGTTGGAGGACACGCCGGACGTGACAGGACGTTGGAACTGATTAACCGGTACTACTGGTGGCCTACCATTCGGCGTGATGTCGCCTCCTATGTGGCTTCTTGCCCCACCTGCGCCCGCCAAAAGCCCAGCCCTGGTTCTCCTTTTGGCTTGTTACACCCGCTTCTGGTCCCGACCGAGCCGTGGACCCATATAGCCACGGACTTTATCGTGGAACTGCCTCCCTCTCAAGGACACACGGTTGTATGGGTCACGGTTGACCGTTTTTCCAAGATGGTCCACATGGTTCCGCTACCCAAGCTTCCCACTGCACCAGAATTGGCCCTCCTGTTCACCCAACATGTGTTCAGGCTCCATGGCCTTCCACAGGACATAGTTTCTGACAGAGGTTCGCAATTTGTGGCTCGCTACTGGAGAGCTCTCTGCAAGTGTTTTCAAGTGAAGCTTAGCTTTTCTACGGCATTCCATCCACAAAGCAACGGACAGACTGAAAGAATGAACCAGACTCTTAAGGCTTATCTACGGGCCTTCATTAATGAAAGACAGGATAACTGGGCTGAGCTTCTCCCCTAGGCTGAATTTGCCTATAACAACCAAGTTCATGCTGCCACGGGCAAATCTCCATTCCATCTCGTGTATGGAAAACCCCTACGACCACCACTTCCGCTAGAGGCTCCCAGTGCCTCTCCTGCTGCTCAAGTTACAGCCCAGCAAATCCAGACCTTGTGGCATGCAACCCGAAAACAGATCCTACAGGCCAATGCCAGGGCCAAACGGACGGCCGATCGCCATCGTCGACCCGCACCGGTGTTCCAGCCAGGAGACAAAGTCTGGCTCAGCACCCGAAACTTGCACCTTCATCTACCTTCACGACGATTCGCACCGAAGTTCTGCGGTCCCTTCCGAGTGGCTGAGCGAATTGGGCTGGTATCTTACCGACTTCGGTTACCCTCTTCGTTTAAGGTACACAACGTCTTCCATGCCTCCTTACTCAAACCAGTGGTTCTTTCCCGGTATCACCCGGCACCTCCGGATCCTGTTATCACCACCGTTGAGGAGGACCCAACGTACCAGGTACGGGACATCCTGGACATTCAATTTCATAATCGCCGATAGGAGTACTTGCTAGCATGGGAAGGATGTGGTGACGAGGATAACACCTGGGAGCCCAGCCGGAATATCTTGGATAAGGATCTCCTGCGTCAGTTTCACCAAGAGCATCCTGAAAAACCCGGTTCTCTCAAGAGGGGCCGTAAAGGGGGGGGTACTGTTGCGGTCTCTACCGCTTCCCCCTTGCTAGCCGTGTTCAGGGCTCACCTCCGAGGCCGGGAACGCCGCCTCCGCGGCTCCGCTGAGCATTCAGGGCGTCCGCCATTGCTGGGTCGTCTCGCTGCCGCCCCGCGTGCACGCGGGGACGCGCGTTGGGGACGTACGCTCACCGGAAGCCTGACCCCGCCTGAGCTGACCACGCCACGCCCCAAGCCCGATATAACCGGCGTCCCTCAGTCCTCTCATTGCCTTGCAACGAGGGTCGCTACAGTGTGTAGTTCTTAGTTGCACTTCCGTTGTTCTGCTTCAGCTACCGACCTCTGCTTGTTCCCGACTCTGCTTCTGCCTGCCGCCAGCCACCGACCTCTGCTCGTTCCCGACTCTGCTTCTGCCTGCCGCCAGCCACCGACCTCTGCTCGTTCCCGACTCTGCTTCTGCCTGCCACCAGCCACCGACCTCTGCTCGTTCCCGACTCTGCTTCTGCCTGCCGCCAGCCACCGACCTCTGCTCGTTCCTGACTCTGCTTCTGCCTGCCGCCAGCCACCGACCTCTGCTCGTTCCTGACTCGACCGCTGCCTGCCGCCTGCCTCAGCCCACGGCTTCTCTGCCTCAGCTGCTTCACCCCTGTCCTCCGGACAGTGCCTCCTGCAGGTCTGGGCTGGAACTTCTGCCAGACTGTCTTGGGTTCCGAGACCTTCTACTTCCTGCCAGGCTCTGGCCTACTCGCTGCTGGCTCCCATCTTGCACCCTGCAAGTTCCAGTCAAGACATTACTGACTCTGATCCTGCTTCCGCTTGCTCTGTGCTCCCTGGCCTATTGGCTCTTGCTACTGGACTCTGTGCTTACTCCTTGCCCGGGCTTTCCTAGAGAGACTACACTGTGCAGAAGTCCCAAGGGACTAGGACCCTACGGGCTCCTCCTGGGGGTCCTGGTTCCCGGGTGAAGAGCTTAGCTGCACTCCCAAGTCCCAAGGTTCTAGGACCCTACGGGCTCCTCCTGGGGGGTTCCCAGTTCCCGGGTGAAGACCCCTACGTGTCTCTCCTAAGTCCCAAGGCTCCAGGACCCTACGGGCTCCTCCTGGGGGGTTCCTGGTTCCCGGGTGAAGACCTGTGCCTGTGGCTCCGCCTCCCGAGCTACTCTACCCAGGGTGGTTCGGCTCAAGGGTCCACTCTCGAGCCGCAGCTTCCCAGAACTGCAACAGGATTGCAGGATTTGATAAGAGAGGTAACATGGTGGATCTACTTGGCAATAGTGATCATAATATGATCAAATTTGATCTTATGATTGGAAAGGAGACAAAATGTGGTCGATTTTAAAAGGCGCGTATCCATGTGTGCGCGGTTCCTGATGCACACACGTGGACATATTGATTTCATAACGTGTGTGTTAGCGCATGCATGTTATAAAATAAGTTTCCTTTGCATACATACATGCTGGATTTTAATGTTCACATATACATATACAGGTGGGTAGTCTCCTTCGCATGCGGGGGGGGGGGGGGGATTTTTCAATTATGCGCAGTGACACGATAAGGCTTCTTCCCAGTTCCCTTCCACTCCACTCCAATTAATTGTGCAGACTGGGAGGGAACTTCCCTATCCCTCTACCAAGCCTTCTTCCCTTTTCCCCTCTCCACCCCGACCCCTATATCTACTCTAGTTATCCCTTTGTTTTTTGTTTTTTTAACTTACTTCGTGCCCCGAGTTGAAGTAAGTTGTGCATGCCAGTTGGCTTCCATCGCACAAGTCATTGAGACAGCACAAAATGGTGCTGTACTGGCTGCCCCCACCCCACCCCAGACCATGCCCCTGGCCTGCCTCTTTTGTGAACTCCAGTACTTCCATGTGTATCAGTAGATAAGTGCATGGCCGAGCCATTTTAAAATCACCTTGGCATGCACTCGGCCCAGCCAAGCGCATATCAACGGATTTTTACGCACGAGGGGATTTGAAAATCCACCTGTATGTAACACCAGATTTTCAAAAGGGAAACTTTGATAAAATGAGGAAAACAGAAAAAAACTGAAAGGTGCAGCTGCAAAGGTTAAAAGTGTACAACAGGCATGGACATTGTTTAAAAATACAGAGAGGTTCCATTAAAATACAGAACATAAGAACATGCCATACTGGGTCAGACCAAGGGTCCATCAAGCCCAGCATCCTGTTTCCAACAGTGACCAATCCAGGCCATAAGAACCTGGCAAGTACCCCAAAAACTAAGTCTATTCCATGTTACCGTTGCTAGTAATAGCGGTGGTTATTATCTAAGTCAACTTAATTAATAGCAGGTAATGGACTTCTCCTCCAAGAACTTATCCAATCCTTTTTTAAACACAGCTATACTAACTGCACTAACCACATCTTCTGGCAACAAATTCCAGAGTTTAATTGTGCGTTGAGTGAAAAAGAACTTTCTCCGATTAGTTTTAAATGTGCCACATGCTAATTTCATGGAGTGCCCCCTAGTCTTTCTATTATCCGAAAGAGTAAAAAACCGATTCACATTAAAAGCAAACATAGTCTATGTGCCTATATGTAAAAAGTCACCGAAGCTAATGATTTCCAAATTATCCCTAGCAACTGAAAAGCAGGTTGTTAATACAAACAAAAAACACACTTTGAAATTTCTGTATGCCAATGCCAGAAGTCTAAGAAATAAGATGGGTGAGTTAGAGTTTTAGCAGCAAATGATGAGATTGACATAATTGGCATCACAGAGACTTGGTGGAAGGAGTATAATCAATGGGACAGTGCTATATCAGGGTACAAATTATATCGCAATGATAGGGAGGATCAACTTGGTGGGGGTGTGGCACTTTATGTCCAGGAAGGTGTAGAGTTCAACAGTATAAAGATCATACAAGAGATTAAATGCTCAGTAGAATCTATATGGGTAGAAATCCCATGTGTGTTAGGTAAGAGTATAGTGATAGGAGTATACTACCGTCCACCTGGACAAAATGGTCAGACAGATGATGAAATGCTTAGAGAAATCAGGGAAGCCAACTAATTTGGCAGTGCAATAATAATGGGAGATTTCAATTACCCCAATATTGACTGGGTAAATGTAACATCAGGACTTGCTAGAGACATAAAGTTCCTGGATGTAATAAATGACTGCTTCATGGAGCAATTGGTTCAGGAAGCAACAAGAGAGGGAGCTATTTTAGATTTAATTCTTAGTGGAACGCAGGATTTATTTATTTATTTATTTATTTCAGGGCTTTTTTATACCGAAGTTTAGCGGGTTGCCTTCACTCCGGTTTACAAGATAACAACTTATACAAATTGGTAACTTATACAAATTAAAGAACTTATACAACTTATACAAATTGGTAACAAATTGGTAACAAAATTGGTAACACTGGGGCACCCTAGCAGAGAACTGAGTTAGGGTGAGGTTGAGGGGGAACCACGAATACAAACTGGGTAGAGCACTGTATAACAAATGGTGACTTCAGGTAACATGGGGGGTAGAGGGTGGGACTCATGGGGGAGAGGGGTAATTGTGGGTAGGCTGCTTTTGGGGGGATGAAAAGAGGTGGGGCAGGGAGAGGGAGAGAGGTAGGAAGGGGGAGGAATGAGAGAGATGAGCGTGAGTAGGGAGGAAGGGGGGGAAAAAGCGAGGGGTTGTGGGTGGCTTAGCCGATTCCGTCACGGAAGGTAAGGTTGAAATACCAGGTTTTGAGTTCCTTTTTGAAAGATTTAATGTCACTGAGTGATCTTAGGTATTGAGGTAGGGTGTTCTATAATTTGGGTCCTGCAATGGAGAATGCTCTGTTCCTCGTGGTTGTCAGTTTGGCTATACTGGGGGAAGGTATGTCAAGGGTCGTTTTGCCTGCTGTTCTGGTGGCACATTGCGCTTTGTGAAGGTGAATCCTGTCGTTGAAGGCGGGGTTGGCTTCGTTGTAGATTGAGTTGTGGACAGTTGTTAGAGTTTTAAATTCAATCCTTTGTGCTATGGGGAGCCAGTGGAGGCTTTTCAGAGCAGGGGTGATATGATCCGATTTCTTCTTGCCAGTTAGGATTCTGGTGGCGGCGTTTTGCAGCATATGGAGTGGCTTTATGGTGGAATTTGGGAGGCCGATCATCAGGGAGTTGCAATAGTCAAGGCTGTTGAAGATTAGTGACTGCAGTGCTGTTCGGAAGTCTTGATGGTGGATAAGTGGTTTTAAGTGTTTCAGGATGTGGAGTTTCAGGAAGCCTTCTTTCGTCTTCATTGCGATATTCTTTTTTAAGTTGAGGTCGCTGTCGATCCAGATTCCGAGGTCTTTTGTTGTGTTTTTGAGTTGGATGCTAAAGTTGTCAATTTGTAGGAAGTGTGAGGAGGTTGTAGACCCTGGGTTGTGTTTACCTATGAGGATGCATTCGGTTTTATTCATATTGAGACATAGTTTCAGCTGGTTTAGTTTGTCTCTGATGGCGATTAGGTGCTTGGCTGTGGAGTTCAGAGCCTCTTCAATAGAGTTAGATACGGGGATGAGTAGTTGAATGTCATCTGCATACATAAAATATGTTATGCCAAGACTTGAGATGAAGTGGCAGAGTGGAAGTAGGTATATATTAAAGAGGGTGGCAGATAGGGCGGAGCCTTGTGGTACCCCTGTTTCAAGGGGGAGTGGGTTGGATGAATTGTTGTTAATGGCAACTTTGAAAAATCTATCATTTAGGAAGGACGTGAACCATCTTAGTGTTTTGTCGGTCAGGCCGATGTGTGCTAGGCTTGAAATCAGGGTTACGTGGTCAACCGTGTCGAAAGCTGCGGAGAGATCGAGAAGGATTAGAAGATGATTTAGTTTGTTGTCGAGGCCTCTAATTAGTATGTTTGAAAGGTTGATTAGTAGAGTTTCGGTGCTTCTGTTTTTTCTGAATCAGTGTTGTGAGGTATGGAGGATATTATTGTCCTCTAGATGCTCGTTCAGCTGAATCAAGGCAGCTTTTTCGGTCAGCTTGGCTAGAAGCGGGAGGTTTGAGATGGGGCGGTAGTTATTCAGGTCCGAAGGGTCGAGGTTTTTCTTTTTCAAGATAGGAGTGATGGTTGCTGTTTTTAGTTGTGATGGGAGTGTCCCTTCTTCGAGCGATTTGTTAATTATAGCTGCTATGGTCGGTGCGATGATGTGTGCCATTTTTTTCAGGTATCGAGTGGGGATTGAGTCTAGGTCGAGTCGTGCTGTGTTGATTTTTTTAATTAGGTTTTCGGCGTCTTTGTTGGATATTGGAGCAAAGTTCGCCCAGGGTGTTTTGGTATATTTAATATTTTGGACCTCTGTGTTTGAGGGGGTGTTGAAGGAGTTGGTGATCTTGCTTATTTTGTTCCTGAAGAACAGTGCTAGGTCTTGACTTAGGTTGTTTGTATTAGTTGTGGCATTGCTGTAGTTGTTGTTTTCTTCGATCAGGTTTCTTACGATGTTGAGTAGAGCATTAGAGCTGTTTGTGGAGTTCTTTATCTTGAGACTGTAGTAGTCTCGTTTGGTGTTCATGATTTCCTTTTTATATGAGGCGAGTAGTGCACGGTAA
Source organism: Rhinatrema bivittatum (assembly GCF_901001135.1). Lineage (NCBI taxonomy): Eukaryota > Metazoa > Chordata > Amphibia > Gymnophiona > Rhinatrematidae > Rhinatrema > Rhinatrema bivittatum. Next base: position 318,707 of record NC_042623.1, on the reverse strand, counting down.
CGTTGAGTAGATACTGGGCATTTGGATTTTCTCCATTCCTTTTCTAGTTTTCTTAGGTTGCATTTCATTAATCTGAGATGAGAGTTGAACCAGGGGTTGTTTTTATGACCGGTTTTTTTGAAGTTTTTGGTTTTTAGGGGGTTTATGTTGTTGGCGGTTTGCTCCGTGAGGTAGATCCAGGATTGAATAGCGTTGTTGGAGTTAGAGAGGTCTAGGTTGTTGAGTTGCTTAGAGAGCTCTTCTTGTAGTTGGTCGAGTTGAAAGGGGGGTCGGTATTTGAAAGATGGTCTGTCAGAGGCGTTCTTTAAGATGTTGCTCTGTAGTTGTATCTTACATTGTATGATGCAATGGTCTGACCAGGGGACGGGATTGGATGATATTTGTGGATCGGTGAAGTGGTGGTTGGTGAAGATCAGGTCTAGAGTGTGACCGGCTTTGTGTGTAGGGAGGTTCACGAGTTGGTGCAGGTTGAAGCTGGCGAGCATATCGAGTAGCGTTTGGCAACTTTGAGATCGTGGGGTGGCCTCAGTGTGGAGGTTGAAATCTCCTAGTATGATGGTGGGTTTTTTTGTGTTGATGTTCGAGATCAGGTATTCTAAGAGAGGGGATAATTCGTTATCTAGTAGCTTGGGGGGGGCAGTATATTAGGCAGATTTGTAGTGTCTCCGAGTCGAAGAGGGCGACTTTGTACTTCTTTGGCAGGTTGTGTGGTATCAGTTTCATGTTGAACTTCTTTTTTATGGTGAGTAGAAGGCCTTCTCCCCTGCGAGCCTTGCGAGGTTTGGAGAATAAGTCGTAGTCGGGGTGGGTTATTTGATTAGATATCACGTGATCGGTATTTTGGAGCCAGGTTTCTGTTATGGCGATGAAGTCAGGTTTTTTGTCTTGGATGAGATCAGCTAGTAGCATGAATTTTTTGGTTAGTGATTGAGCGTTGATGAGGAGAAAGGTGAGGAAGATGAGGTTTTTGGCATGATTCTTGAAGGGGATGTTGATCAGATGCCTGTGTCCAAGCTGGAGGGAGGATTTGTGAGGTGGATTCATGTTAGGGTTGAGTTGAGGATGAGGGTCCGCTTTGTCTTCTCGTAGGAATGTCGTCGTAGGGGAAGTGTTGGTATCTGTGTGAGATGACTTGAAGGTTCGAGGCTGGGAGGGTGATGTGGTCATCTGAGCATGGGTCTTTTGGTGAGCTGACTCTAGTATATGGAGGGGATAGGTCGCAACTGAGTGGCGGGATAGGTTTTGGGTGGGGGGATGAGGATGATACAGGTAGAAGCGGTATGGGTGGAGATGACACAGTTTGGGCAGATTGTGATAAATTGGCTGACCAAGGCCGCAAGCACCAGGCCAGTGCCCAAACCCCAAAAACAGATCCTGCGCCGCATACATCTGAACTCCTCACCAAAAACAGCCAAAGCCTGACCCGCAACCGATCCATGACTTCCCTCCCCCAGCAGAGACCTGAGGCACCCAGCACTGAGCCCAGAACTATGCAAAACAACAGGCACATATGGGACACAGACCTAGGACCTTCTGTACCCAAGGCATGAACCACACCCCATCGTGGAAAAACAATGCAGGAAACCCAAGCTGCACCACCATGGGTAGGCCCGAAGCCACCGACTGCCCACCCACCCGAGCATAAACCACCGCCCTGATATGTGTGCCTGAGCTTGAGATCAACATGAAGATGGCAACTGACCCAGAATCCTCTGCTGTCTTAGCCTTTCTGGCTATGTGAACTTTAAATGCGCAACTGAGCCTGACCTGGAGGAATTCCAAGGACACCTGGACAGCAGCTGAAGCTGGCGAAAATTTATGATGCCTAATTATAGGGTCACAAAAGCAGAAGGCAACCGAGAGAACCTCAGGCTAGAATGTCATTACAGGGGCATCTGTAAACACAGCCTAAGATATAACGATTGCCCTGAGAGCAAGATTTTAACAAAACAAAGGATTATCTAAAGAGTGATGGTAAATGGGTCCCAACTTGGAGAATTGGTCAGGGTAATTTAGGGATAATCTATCATGCTGTTGACATGACAACCTATGTAAATGATACTCCAGGTGGTCAAGCAACTTAAGAATTTCTGACTTAGTACTGTATTGTATTTTACCTATAAAAGAAGGATAGGTTCATGTACACAAACGAGATTCTGGTGGTCAGTTTGTCAGAGAAATGGCATCCTGCATCTCCTAAGAATACTTACATTGCTCAATAAAAAATTATACTTTCTACAAAATCTATGTATTCTTGTCTTGTGTCCATGGAGAAGCGTCATAAGTATGTTTGGTGCATAACAGCCCCCCCCCCAAAAAACTCTGTGAGCTGCCAAAAGCACGTAATGGCGCAAGAAGGGATGGGGAAGGCTCAACCAGCAAACGTGATAAAGGCCTCCCAAATCCATCTCCATCTGCAATGCAGCACTCACAATGGAAAAAACTCACTATTTCCCATACCTACTGGCATGGCAACCACAAAGGCTGCAGAGCGAGCCAAAAACACCAGGCTCCCCCCATCAACCCGAACAACTGACCCAAGATGCCCTGAAGACCTGGACCCCACCCCACCCCCCATCCCTGTCGGCAGGCGCATCATAGCAGCAGAAGAACTAAATCTCCCTGACATGGCCTCTCCAGCCCCTCAACTCACCCGGCCCAATCCCGCTGATCAACACCAAACAAAAGAGGAAGGGGAGGCAGCATCAATGAGGACCGACCAGGAGAGAGGTACCACCTCCCCCGATGGCGCCAGATGGCACAAAATCGCAAGACCGGAACCCAGAATGAAAATGAGGTCGCCCAGCACCACTCGGCGCAAACACTAGTCCATATGTGTCTCCATTGCGGCCCTTTAAAGGAGTCTTGACGTCACTACCCCATGACCGCTCCTCACATGCTCCACCCTGCCCACCCAGTCACATCACCATCTCTCAGGGCAGCTTAACAAAGAGGGAACGCGCCGGGGATCTGACGCAACTGGGTCGCCACGCACGGCACAAGGTTATTTGTGGGCTCCGGGCACGGAGGCTCGGGCCCACTCCTATTATTTTCTTATAATTGTTTCTTGTGCCGCCCCTTATAATTCTTCCCCCCACTTGCTTTTTACTATCCTTTATAATGCTTTTATATTCCTCCCCCCGCTGTTCACCCTTTCTTTACAATCTTTCGCACCCTTTCTTCATCCCCTGAATTTATCTGCACTCTTACTTTTGTAGAACCTGCTTCTAGGCAGGTTCGACAAAAATGTGAAGCTTGCTGGGCAGAAAAAAAAAAAAAATGTGAAGCTTGCTGGGCAGACTGGATGGGCCGTTTGGTCTTCTTCTGCCGTCATTTCTATGTTTCTATAGGCCGCGAATCTCTTTCAAATGCTCCTCTGAGTACACTACCTGGTATGAAACGTTACTGTTTTATGCATTGTCACTTTTCTGACCCCGATCTGAAAGCCACTTCTTTCTTTTTCCTCCTTAAGCATCCCCAACGGACCAAACCTAAGGTTGTGCTTTTCCCTTCGGTAGCTCATAACAGCATGTACACTCTTTGTCATTGTTTCTTATTTTGCTCTTTTTCTGCCTCCCTCACTATTTCCCATACCCACTGGCATGGCTACTATGCCACCAAAATACATCAATACATGTACAATCCCAAAGCCCTGTTCTCATATGTTGCTGCCCTCACCAAATCTACCACCCCCCTCCCATCGCTGACAATGAAGCCAGCACAAAATGCGAGGAACTCGCCCTCTTTTTCCATAACAAAATAACAAACATCCTCCTCCGATTCACTGTCACAGCCCCCCCCCCATGTCTCCCAACCACCACACCATTCACAACACCACATTAGACTCTATCGACCTCACATCCTTCAAGAAAATCGAGTCTATTCTCAAAAAAATCAAGCCCACTTCCCACCCCTCTGATACCATCCCCATCAAAACCCTCCTAACCATTCCCAACACTATTGCCAAACCCCTAGCAGACATCATTAAGGGCTCCCTCTCCACTGGCACAGTCCCCGATTCCTTAAAACATGCAGTTGTCAAACCTCTGATCAAAAACCATCTCTAGACCCCAAAGACCCGGCCAACTACCGTCCCATCTCAAATCTCCCCCTCATCACCAAAATCATGGAAAAGGTGGTGAACACCCAACTTATGGACTACCTTGAAGACAACAACATCCTTCACCCCTCTCAATTTGGCTTTCGTAAAAACTTGAGCACCGAAACTCTACTACTCTCCCTCACTGACGCCCTTCCTCACTGGCCTTGACCAAGGTCATAGCTTCATCATTGCATTCCTTGACATCTCCGCAGCCTTTGACACGATAAGCCACAACCTCCTCATCTCCCATCTGACATTGGCATTTCTGGCGCAGCCCTCCTCTGGTTCAAATCCTACTTGGCTAACAGACAATTCTCTGTTAAACTAGGCAACTCAGAATCCACACATTTCTCCCTCTCCCAAGGAGTCCCCCAAGGCTCCTCCCTCTCCTCCACTCTATTTAATATTTACCTCCTGCCCCTTTGCCAGCTACTATCTGAACTCGGCCTCAAATTCTACGTCTGTGCAGATGATGTACAAATCATCATACCAATACAAGAATCCTTATCCATAACGCTAAAATTCTGGGAGAAATGCCTCACATCCATCAATTCCCTACTCACCAACCTACACCTTGCCCTTAATTCATCAAAAACTGAAGTCCTCCTCATTCACAACCACCAAACTCTTAAGCTCTCCCCTGCTAACGACCCAGCGGCCAGCACCTTCACTTCACAGCCTCCAATACGAAAGCTGGGTGTTCTAATTGAGCCATATCTAAACCTAAAAAAACATCAATTCTGTCCTAAAAGAAGGCTTCTATAAGCTCAACATAATAAAAAAGCTCAAACCCCTACTCCATACCCACGATCTCAGAACTGTCATCCAAGTCACCCTATCATCCAAGCTGGACTACTGCAATTCATTGTATCTAGGCCTTCCCTACTCCACTATTAAACCTCTCCAAATGCTACAGAATGCCACCGCTAGAATTATCATGAACACACGCAAATCAAGCCACATAACCCCCCTCCTCAAAGACCTCCACTGGCTCCCTATCCCATCACACATCCTATTTAAGACCCTCACCATTATGCACAAATCCATCCACAAAAGCAATTCCTCCTGGCTCAGCGAACCTTTCCGATTCACACACTCCTCCCGCCCTACCAGAGCAAATCTCAGAGGTACCCTACATATCCCACCCCTCAAGAATGCCCGTCTCACATCAACAAGGAACCGCGCCCTATCAATTGCTGGCCCCACTTGCTGGAATGCTCTACCTACAAACCTCCGCCTTGAGCCCTGCCCCTTTAAATTCAAGAAAATGCTAAAGACCTGGCTTTTCCACCAGGCATTTCCAGACTAGTTCCATGTACCCCACTATGCCACCTCTTCTCACCTTGCAGTTAACATCATCCCACTCTAAGTATTACGTTAATATGTACCTCTCTAGTTCTACTTTTCAGGCTCACCAACAGATCCTCCTCCAGCTGCAGCACCGTTGTTGCAACATGTTACTCTTGTTGTCCCTCACCCCTCTCCCTGTTCATTGTATTTTCCTCCTATTGTTTCGATGTAAACCGATATGATCTGCATTCTAATAGTGGTATATAAAAGCTGTTAAATAAATAAATACATTTCTACACCTGTTTACTTAAGTTCTTTTTTTTGTTTGTTTTTGGTGTACGATCCTTTTTCAGAAACCATTACACTCAACTTTTTTTTTTAGAACGTTTATACCCAAGTTCGTTCATAGAAACTGATATTCTTCGCTGACACAGTAATGTTTTCCTTCATTCTTGAATATATTTCTCTTAGTAAATTATTTTATTTAACCCTTTGGGGCAGATTTTAAAAGCCCTACATGCGTAAATCCAGCTGGGGTTACGCCCCGCCAAGCCTATTTTGCATAGGCCTGGTGATGCGCGCAAGCCCCTGGATGCGCGTATGTCCCGGGGCTTTGAGAAAGGGGTGGGACGAGGGCAGGACCGAGGCCTCCGGCACAGTGGTTGTGCCAGGGGATTGCGCGCCGGCCGGCACGCTCAACCTACCCCTGCCCAGAGGCAGGCCCAACTTATGGAACAAAGTTTAGGGGGGGGTTAGGTACGGCTGGGGGGTGGGTTAGGTAGGGGAAGGGAGGGGAAAGTGGGGGGAGACGGGAGGGAACAGGAAAAGCCATCGGGGCTCCCCTACGGTTCGGCGCGTAAGGTGTGCACTCCCTTGCACGCGCCAATGCCGGATTTTATAACATGCACGCGAATGTTATAAAATCGGGCGTAGATTTGTGCGTGCCGGGTTGTGCACACAAATCTACGCCCGTGCAAAGGTATTAAAATCCAGCCCTTTGTCTTTTATATTACAGTTTTTTTCCTGCAATCTCTTGTTATTGGCCCTTTTGCAGACAATTCTCTAAGTCATACATCCTTTGCTACTATGGTAATTTGTTTGATTTTGTTTTACTTCTCTTGTCATTTTAATCCCCCCTTTTTTCTTCACTTAAGCTAAGTTTTGTCAATGTGACTTTGAAAAGGATAATCAGAAAGTTTTATCATTATTTTTTCACGAAAGGAAAGCATACAAAAAAATCTATACAACTGACCGATGATTATAAACGTTGGCAAATATATCCCATGCTAATTTAGCATTATTAACTATGCCAGTTTATGAGGTCTGGTGAAAAAAATATTTTTTCTCTCACTTGAGGTGTTCGATGAATTTTCTTTAAAATGGTGATGTTACAGCAGTTTTTTGGGAAATTTATGTTTTGCTGTTTTCACTGCAGTTAATACTTTTGAGAGTTTTTTGAGTACATTAGTAAATGTGCTTCATAAAAACCTAAAGTATATTCTGAGTGTACTCTGTAATAAACAGTAGTACATTCTGCTGAAAAGCAAATATGTACTGATGCCTCTCTGATATTATTCAGACAATCTGTTCTCTTGCATGAGTCACAGAACAGCAGCAAGTGAAGATGGATGTTATTTACAAAAAATTATTATTTTTCAGAAGTATGAAGCCCAATTCAGCACAGATTATGAGGGCAATTTCAATAGAAATGGTGTCAGCTGAAAAAGACCATATGACCTATCTAGTCTGCCTATCAAAGTCATTTACTCAGATTGTGATTTACCCGAGTGCTCTTTAGAGAATATATTTAGCCACAGTACAAAGGGGTATTCCTTTGGGACAGTAAAACACCATAGGTATTTCCCATTTTGAAATTTTACTGTCCCCTCTATCCAGGGCCGGAGGAACCACTAAGCGAGCTAGGCCTGTGCCTAGGGCGCTGAGACTTAGGGGGCACCGTGGCCGGCAGCCAGCCTCCGACTCGCCCTGCCTCCCCCCCCCAGTACCACCCTCCCGACGCCCCCCCAGGTGGTCCAGCAGAGAGCCCGGGAGTGATCTGCCGCTCCCAGGGCCTCGGCTGCCACTAAGCAAAATGGCGCCAGTGACCTTTAGCGCCTACCATGTGACAGGGGCCAACCAATGGCACCTGTAGCCCCTGTCACATGGTAGGGGCTGAAGGCCACCGGCGCCATTTTGGTTAGTGGCAGCTGAGGCCGCGGGAGCGGCAGATCACTCCCGGGCCCTCCACTGGACCATCAGGGGGGCGTCAGGAGGGTGGCACTTAGGGGGGAGGCAGGGCGAGTCAGGGGCTGGCTGCCGGCCATGGCGCCCCCTAAGTCTCGGCACCTGGTCTCCGGCTGCGCCGATCTTCTTTCTGTGTGTGTGTATGTGTGGTGTGTATGTGAGAAAGGAATGGTGCCTCTGTGTGTGTGTGTGTATGTGATGTGTATGTGAGAAAGGAATGGTGCCTCTGGGTGTGTGTGTATGTGTGGTGTGTATGTGAGAAAGGAATGGTGCCTCTGGGTGTGTGTGTGTATGTGTGGTGTGTATGTGAGAAAGGAATGGTGCCTCTGGGTGTGTGTGTGTATGTGTGGTGTGTATGTGAGAAAGGAATGGTGCCTCTGGGTGTGTGTGTATGTGTGGTGTGTATGTGAGAAAGGAATGGTGCCTCTGTGTGTGTGTGTGTATGTGTGGTGTGTATGTGAGAAAGGAATGGTGCCTCTGTGTGTGTGTGTGTATGTGTGGTGTGTATGTGAGAAAGGAATGGTGCCTCTGTGTGTGTGTGTGTATGTGTGGTGTGTATGTGAGAAAGGAATGGTGCCTCTGTGTGTGTGTGTATGTGTGGTGTGTATGTGAGAAAGGAATGGTGCCTCTGTGTGTGTGTGTGTATGTGTGGTGTGTATGTGAGAAAGGAATGGTGCCTCTGGGTGTGTGTGTATGTGTGGTGTGTATGTGAGAAAGGAATGGTGCCTCTGTGTGTGTGTGTGTATGTGTGGTGTGTATGTGAGAAAGGAATGGTGCCTCTGGGTGTGTGTGTGTATGTGTGGTGTGTATGTGAGAAAGGAATGGTGCCTCTGGGTGTGTGTGTATGTGTGGTGTGTATGTGAGAAAGGAATGGTGCCTCTGTGTGTGTGTGTGTATGTGTGGTGTGTATGTGAGAAAGGAATGGTGCCTCTGTGTGTGTGTGTGTATGTAATGTGTATGTGAGAAAGGAATGGTGCCTCTGTGTGTGTGTGTGTATGTGTGGTGTGTATGTGAGAAAGGAATGGTGCCTCTGTGTGTGTGTGTGTGTGTATGTGTGGTGTGTATGTGAGAAAGGAATGGTGCCTCTGTGTGTGTGTGTGTATGTAATGAGTATGTGAGAAAGGAATGGTGCCTCTGGGTGTGTGTGTATGTGTGGTGTGTATGTGAGAAAGGAATGGTGCCTCTGGGTGTGTGTGTATGTGTGGTGTGTATGTGAGAAAGGAATGGTGCTTCTGTGTGTGTGTGTGTAGTGTATGTGAGAAAGGAATGGTGCCTCTGGGTGTGTGTGTATGTGTATGTGAGAAAGGAATGGTGCCTCTGTGTGTGTGTGTGTATGTAATGTGTATGTGAGAAAGGAATGGTGCCTCTGGGTGTGTGTGTGTATGTAATGTGTATGTGAGAAAGGAATGGTGCCTCTGGGTGTGTGTGTATGTGTGGTGTGTATGTGAGAAAGGAATGGTGCCTCTGGGTGTGTGTGTGTATGTGTGGTGTGTATGTGAGAAAGGAATGGTGCTTCTGTGTGTGTGTGTGTATGTGTGGTGTGTATGTGAGAAAGGAATGGTGCCTCTGGGTGTCTGTGTATGTGTGGTGTGTATGTGAGAAAGGAATGGTGCCTCTGTGTGTGTGTGTGTATGTAATGTGTATGTGAGAAAGGAATGGTGCCTCTGGGTGTGTGTGTATGTGTGGTGTGTATGTGAGAAAGGAATGGTGCCTCTGGGTGTGTGTGTATGTGTGGTGTGTATGTGAGAAAGGAATGGTGCTTCTGTGTGTGTGTGTGTGTATGTGTGGTGTGTATGTGAGAAAGGAATGGTGCCTCTGTGTGTGTGTGTGTATGTAATGTGTATGTGAGAAAGGAATGGTGCCTCTGGGTGTGTGTGTATGTGTGGTGTGTATGTGAGAAAGGAATGGTGCTTCTGTGTGTGTGTGTGTATGTGTGGTGTGTATGTGAGAAAGGAATGGTGCCTCTGGGTGTGTGTGTATGTGTGGTGTGTATGTGAGAAAGGAATGGTGCCTCTGTGTGTGTGTGTATGTGTGGTGTGTATGTGAGAAAGGAATGGTGCTTCTTGTGTGTGTGTGTATGTAATGTGTATGTGAGAAAGGAATGGTGCCTCTGTGTGTGTGTGTGTATGTGTGGTGTGTATGTGAGAAAGGAATGGTGCCTCTGTGTGTGTGTGTGTATGTGTGGTGTGTATGTGAGAAAGGAATGGTGCCTCTGTGTGTGTGTATGTGTGGTGTGTATGTGAGAAAGGAATGGTGCCTCTGTGTGTGTGTGTGTATGTAATGTGTATGTGAGAAAGGAATGGTGCCTCTGGGTGTGTGTGTATGTGTGGTGTGTAAGTGAGAAAGGAATTGTGCCTCTGTGTGTGTGTGTGTGTATGTAATGTGTATGTGAGAAAGGAATGGTGCCTCTGGGGGTGTGTGTATGTGTGGTGTGTATGTGAGAAAGGAATGGTGCTTCTGTGTGTGTGTGTGTATGTGTGGTGTGTATGTGAGAAAGGAATGGTGCCTCTGGGTGTGTGTGTATGTGTGGTGTGTATGTGAGAAAGGAATGGTGCCTCTGTGTGTGTGTGTATGTGTGGTGTGTATGTGAGAAAGGAATGGTGCTTCTGTGTGTGTGTGTGTATGTAATGTGTATGTGAGAAAGGAATGGTGCGCCTCTGTGTGTGTGTGTGTATGTGTGGTGTGTATGTGAGAAAGGAATGGTGCCTCTGTGTGTGTGTGTGTATGTGTGGTGTGTATGTGAGAAAGGAATGGTGCTTCTGTGTGTGTGTGTGTATGTAATGTGTATGTGAGAAAGGAATGGTGCCTCTGGGTGTGTGTGTATGTGTGGTGTGTATGTGAGAAAGGAATGGTGCTTCTGTGTGTGTGTGTATGTGTGGTGTGTATGTGAGAAAGGAATGGTGCCTCTGTGTGTGTGTGTGTATGTAATGTGTATGTGAGAAAGGAATGGTGCCTCTGTGTGTGTGTGTGTGTGTGTGTGTATGTAATGTGTATGTGAGAAAGGAATGGTGCCTCTGTGTGTGTGTGTGTATGTGTGGTGTGTATGTGAGAAAGGAATGGTGCCTCTGTGTGTGTGTGTGTGTGTATGTAATGTGTATGTGAGAAAGGAATGGTGCCTCTGTGTGTGTGTGTGTATGTGTGGTGTGTATGTGAGAAAGGAATGGTGCCTCTGTGTGTGTGTGTATGTGTGGTGTGTATGTGAGAAAGGAATGGTGCCTCTGTGTGTGTGTGTGTATGTGTGGTGTGTATGTGAGAAAGGAATGGTGCCTCTGTGTGTGTGTGTATGTGTGGTGTGTATGTGAGAAAGGAATGGTGCCTCTGGGTGTGTGTGTATGTGTGGTGTGTATGTGAGAAAGGAATGGTGCCTCTGTGTGTGTGTGTGTATGTGTGGTGTGTATGTGAGAAAGGAATGGTGCCTCTGTGTGTGTGTGTGTATGTGTGGTGTGTATGTGAGAAAGGAATGGTGCCTCTGTGTGTGTGTGTATGTGTGGTGTGGTATGTGAGAAAGGAATGGTGCCTCTGGGTGTGTGTGTATGTGTGGTGTGTATGTGAGAAAGGAATGGTGCCTCTGTGTGTGTGTGTATGTGTGGTGTGTATGTGAGAAAGGAATGGTGCTTCTGTGTGTGTGTGTGTGTATGTAATGTGTATGTGAGAAAGGAATGGTGCCTCTGGGTGTGTGTGTATGTGTGGTGTGTATGTGAGAAAGGAATGGTGCCTCTGTGTGTGTGTGTATGTGTGGTGTGTATGTGAGAAAGGAATGGTGCCTCTGGGTGTGTGTGTATGTGTGGTGTGTATGTGAGAAAGGAATGGTGCTTCTGTGTGTGTGTGTATGTGTGGTGTGTATGTGAGAAAGGAATGGTGCCTCTGGGGTGTGTGTGTATGTGTGGTGTGTATGTGAGAAAGGAATGGTGCCTCTGGGTGTGTGTGTATGTGTGGTGTGTATGTGAGAAAGGAATGGTGCCTCTGTGTGTGTGTGTGTGTATGTGTGGTGTGTATGTGAGAAAGGAATGGTGCCTCTGTGTGTGTGTGTATGTGTGGTGTGTATGTGAGAAAGGAATGGTGCCTCTGGGTGTGTGTGTATGTGTGGTGTGTATGTGAGAAAGGAATGGTGCCTCTGTGTGTGTGTGTGTGTATGTGTGGTGTGTATGTGAGAAAGGAATGGTGCCTCTGTGTGTGTGTGTGTGTATGTGTGGTGTGTATGTGAGAAAGGAATGGTGCCTCTGTGTGTGTGTGTATGTGTGGTGTGTATGTGAGAAAGGAATGGTGCCTCTGTGTGTGTGTGTGTATGTAATGTGTATGTGAGAAAGGAATGGTGCCTCTGGGTGTGTGTGTATGTGTGGTGTGTATGTGAGAAAGGAATGGTGCCTCTGTGTGTGTGTGTGTATGTAATGTGTATGTGAGAAAGGAATGGTGCCTCTGTGTGTGTGTGTGTATGTGTGGTGTGTATGTGAGAAAGGAATGGTGCCTCTGTGTGTGTGTGTATGTGTGGTGTGTATGTGAGAAAGGAATGGTGCCTCTGTGTGTGTGTGTGTGTATGTGTGGTGTGTATGTGAGAAAGGAATGGTGCCTCTGGGTGTGTGTGTATGTGTGGTGTGTATGTGAGAAAGGAATGGTGCCTCTGTGTGTGTGTGTGTGTATGTGTGGTGTGTATGTGAGAAAGGAATGGTGCCTCTGGGTGTGTGTGTATGTGTGGTGTGTATGTGAGAAAGGAATGGTGCCTCTGTGTGTGTGTGTATGTGTGGTGTGTATGTGAGAAAGGAATGGTGCTTCTGTGTATGTGTGTGTATGTATTATGTATGTGAGAAAGGAATCGCTAGTTTAAAAAAATGAAATGTGATAATACCTATACCTCAACTTTTCTGCTGGTAGCGCAACTTTTGAAAAGTTGGATGCAAGATGAAATTACTGAATTTTAAGCATCCCTCTTCTGGAAAATAAAATTTAACAAAGTGGGTAGAGACAAATACTAAAGCAAAAAAAAAAATTAAAGTATTTAAAATGTTCATCTCAGCAAAATCACAAATTTAAGATACTGATGCCAGGTGGAGTTTGGGTTTTTTTTTTTTTTTAAGCATAATTTAAGCATGAAGGCTAGAATAGTTCCAATCTGAAAATGTTTTGCTTTTTTTTTTTTTAAGCCTTTAGAAAATGTATATTTTTAAATGACTAAGACTGGAATCTTCCCATTTAAAAGGGAAGCTGACAAAGGATGTCTTTCTGTTCCATATCTCCCACATGAATAATCATATGACTGATAGTTTGAAGAAAGACACTTGCTTTATTGCCTGAAAGCGTAAAACAAGGGAAGCTGTACGGTGTGGGTGGCTGTCCCTTGGGAGGACAGAACCTGAAGGAAGGGTGTCATTTCTCCTTCTGATAGGAATGTGGTTTTCTTATTTAACGGTTGGGATCATCACTTTCACTTTTAGTAAAAGTGAAAAATGCTGCAAGTCTGAAAGCAAGGTGCTTTTTTTTTTCTGTGAGAGTGTAATGTGTATGTGAGACAGGGAGGGTGCTTCGTGTATGTGAGACAGGGAGGGTGCTTGTGAATGCTTATGGTGTATATGTGAGTCAGGGAGGGTGCTTATGTGTGTCAATGTGTGTGAGCGAGAGAGATGGAGCATGTTTTTGGCTGGCTTGTGGTTGTGAGAGAGGGCATGTGTGTGATTGAGCCTGTTTGTAAGTGAGATAGAACATGTGTGTGATTGAGAGCTTGTGTGTAAGTGAAATAGAGAGAGCATGTGTGTGATTGAAAGCCTGTGTGAAAGTAAGAGAGAGTGAGAGCATTGTGTGATTGAGCGAGACTGGCCAGAGAGGTGACGTGTGTATGTGTGAGAGAGACTGATCAGGGAGCTGACTGGTATGGGTGTGCTTATGTGTGTGAAAGAGAGAAAAAGACTGGTTGGGGAGATGATTGTTGTGTGAGAGACAGAAACTGGTCCTGCGGGTGTGACGTGTGTGTGTGTGTGTGTGACGTGTGTGTGTGTGAGAGAGAGAGAGAGAGAGAGAGAAGAGACTGGTTGTGGTCCCTAAGGAAGAGGACTGTGAGGACAGCTTCAGCAGCTACTGCTGCTTCTGGTGTGGCCTGCAAGGGAAAGGAGTAGGAGAACTGCTGAAGAGGGTAAGTAAAGGTGGCTTTTTAAGCTCATTTTTCTTGATTGACTACCATTTTAATTATTGGATAGTATGTGATATGTCTGCTGTTTGAAATATTTTATTGGTGTTTGTTAAAGCTTTCAAAATTTGCATGAGTCTTTAATTATTGGATATTGTATTCATCAGCTGTTTTGAAATTATTTTATTTGTATGATTTTATAATTATGATTAATGATTTATATATCTTGATTTTAATGATTTGTTTCACGAGGAATTGTGAAATTTTTGTTTTTCCATTGTTACACTGTATAGAGTCTGGCGTGATGCGTTTTACAGTTCAGTTTTTGTCCTCACATTTCTATTTATACTTTATGTGGCTTTATTCTGTATTTGGTGAGTTTGTGTTCTGCATGCAAAGACTGAGATGAAGCATTCTTTTAGCATGTGGTTTCTCTGTAGGAATCTGTAGTAGCTTGGCCTGTTCTGTTTTCCTGATAGGCGGTGTATTGATATTTTAGATTCTGGTGTAATATTTGTGGTATTATTTTTCATAGATATGGTTGTTATTCTTTGTGTGTTAGCAGATAGTACTGTGTTGATACGGGAGGACCATGCCGAAATATATCACAATAGGTATGATGCCATATGAATTCCAAGATGCAAAGTTTTCTTGTTGGCATCACAACAGTGCATGAAATTATCACAACAACTTGTATATTAATTTTACCTCAGAATGTCATTTTTCATGTAAAATATGTTATAAATGCATAATTTAAAATTGTGTATGGGGAGGGGGCGCCAGACTGTAAGGTTTGCCTAGGGTGCCTAATACCCTTGCACCGGCCCTGCCTCTACCTCTCACATAATTTGTGCTTAGCACAAGCTAATCTTCAAAGAAACATAATTTGGGAAGAAACATGATGGTAGAAAAAGCCCATATGGCCTATCTAGTCTATGCCTAACTAGTTTAGCTTTACAATTCCCATCACTCCCTCAGAGATCCCCTGAGTTTAACCCATGCTTTCTTGAATTCCAGGGCATGGCCAAGAGATGTGTACCCAATAGGGATGTGCATCATTTTTCTTACGGATGAAAATATAGTACGATATTTTCTAATCCGTCAAGTATTGGGGGGTCCCCAAAAGTGATAGGAAAACCCCACGAAAGTTTTGTGTGGTTTTCTTATTTTGGGTGGGGGAAGAAAGGGCACACAGGAAAAAAAAACCAAAACCCAAACCCACCCCAACCCTTTAAATCTAATTATTTAGAATCCCCCACCCTCCCGACCCCCCAAAAACTTTCCTAAAGTACCTGGTGGTCCAGCGGGGGCCCCGGGAGCAATCTCCCACTCTCAGGCTGTCAGCTGCCACTAATCAAAATGGCGCTGATGGCCTTTTGCCCTTACCATGTGACAGGGGCTATCGGTGCCATTGGCCGGCCCCTATCACATGGTAGATTTAAAGGGTTGGGGTGGGGGGGGGGGGGCTTCGGCTCGGGACAGCTGAAAAAAAAACATTTAGAACCGCGGGAAATGAAGATTTCCCGCAGTTCTACGAACACAATACCGGAAACAATTCTGGAACAGATTCACATCTCTAATACCCAAATTCCTTTGTGCTTGGGTGCGTGCCTAGGTCCAGTACAGTATAAGTTTATTTCTGCTATAGAGGCAGTATAAGTTAAAAAAAAATGCAGGCATCCCTGAAGAGTTTAAGGCATCTGGGGTAACTGAGGGGCGTGCAGGCTAAAGAACTAGGGGGACTTGGAGAACCTAGCTCTAGACTGGATAAACTGGTGAACAGGTGAAAATGTTCATAGCATGGACACACACCTGCACTAAAACTCCCCCACTGGCGCAAATCAAACCTGACTTTACGCGGCTGTGCATGCCCAGTTGCAAAATTAGGTGGACATATATGTGTGCTATGCTATTTTGTAACATAGACGTGCATGTGCACATGTTATAAAATTGCTTCATCTCTGAGTGCGCGCCAACGCACAAGTGCACCTGCACATCTGTTTGAAAGTCAGCAACCCTATGCATACCTCTACATTTTTTAGCATTAAATCTTGGCTGCCATACCCTAGACCATTCTTTGAGTTTCACTCATCCCTCCTCATATTTTCCACAACTTCCTGGCTGTCTACCGTGTTCCAGATGTTCATTTCATTAGCAATGCTGTTCATGAAAATGTTGAAAAGAACCAGTCAGAGGACTTATCCCTGAGGCACACCACTAGTAAAGCTCTCCTACTCAGAGTGAACTTCATTTACCACTAACATTTTTTGCATCTCACTTAAACAGTTTCTAACTCAGTCAGTCATTTTAGGGCCCATAGCAAGAATGCTCAATTTATTTATAAGTTGCTTATGGGTCATTCCATATCATGTGGACCAGGGGTCCATGCTCAATCTCCTCCAAATCGACCAAACGTTTGCATATATGTTCTCTAGGGTCTCAAACAAAACCATACTAATTTTTTCACCTGGATCTTCATTAGTTGGAGAGCTAGAGGCAGTTGAATAGAGGTCACCTCTGAGTACCTTGCGGGGGCCTACTTAAGACACTGACCAGGTCAATGGCTTACTGCCCAAGGGAGAGAATTTCATTTGCCTTAACTGTTACACCCTGAGGCTTGAATCATCGGGATTACCAACATTTCATCTTGCTTGCCTGTTTGCCTGCCGTATTGACACCTCCCTGAGACCTGGTCCCTCCCCCACGAGACGCCGACCCCCCTAGGGTGATGTCATTGGCAAGCATGGGGGCCTACTTAAGACGCTGACCAGGTCGGTGCCGCGCTCCAAAGGGGCGCGCTAAAGGGGATCTCCCCTTAGTGCTCCCCCTTTGTGCTTCACCTGGTGCGCCGGGTCCTAGAGATGTGCAGGCAAAATGTTTTCGTTGCGTACGCGATCCGTATTCATGGGGGGTCAATTCCGTTCCATGCAAACGTATGGAGAATTCAATAAGTTGTCGATCTGGCGCCATCTTGTGCTCCTACCACGTGACAGGTCATGTGGCAGGAGGTCGCTCCGGGACCCTCGTTGGACCCAACCGGAACTTTTGGCCAGCTTGGGGGGGTCCTCCTGACCCCCACAAGACTTGCCAAAAGTCCAGCGGGGGTCCGGGAGCGACCTCCTTTCATGCTCTCCGTCCGATCCCAATACTCAAAATGGCGCCGATCACCGCCATTTTGAGACTCAAAATCGCCGTCCCGCCAATACTCAAAATGGCGCCGATCGCCTTTGCCCTCACTATGACGGCGATCGGCGCCATTTTGAGTATTGGCGGGACGGCGATTTTGAGTCTCAAAATGGCGGCGATCGGCGCCATTTTGAGTATTGGGATCGGACGGACGGCGTGAAAGGAGGTCGCTCCCGGACCCCCGCTGGACTTTTGGCAAGTCTTGTGGGGGTCAGGAGGCCCCCCCAAGCTGGCCAAAAGTTCCGGTTGGGTCCAACGAGGGTCCCGGAGCGACCTCCTGCCACATGACCTGTCACGTGGTAGGAGCACAAGATGGCGCCAGTGACCATGTGACAGGGGCTGACCAATGGCACCGGCAGCCCCTGTGACACAGGCTATCGGCGCTGTGAGGAAACCACAAACGAGTGCAGGGATGGCTTCCTGACTCCCCGCTGGGAATAATTTTCTGTCACCTGTAAATTTGAACACCTCACTTATCGTATCCCTTTCCAGATCATTTATAAATATGTTGAAAAGCATTGGTCCAAGTAGAGATCCCTGAGGCACTCCACTGTTTACCTTTTTCCACTGAGAAAATTGGTCATTTAATCCCACTCTCTATTTTCAGTCTTTTAACCAGTTTGCAGTCCATGAAAGGACATTGCCTCCTATCCCGGTTGAAAGAGGGTAAACACAGGAGTAATCTAAGGAAATATTTCTTTACAGAAAGGGTGGTGGATATGTGGAACAGCCTCCCAGTGGATGATAGAAACAAAAAACAGTATCTGAATTCAAGAAAGCATGGGATAAATACAGGGGATCACTAAGGAAGTGATGAGAATTATAATGCTAAATTAATTGGACAGATGATCAGACTGGATAAGCCATATGGCCTTTGTCTGCCATCATATTTCTATGTTTCTATGGATTGATATTGAAAAACATCAGGTGTACTTCAGGATGCTTTGGAATGTGAATGTTGTAAATGTTCACTTTAAAAAAAAACAAAACTGTGTATATGTTTATATGTAATCCATTTAAGCACAGCCAGTCTGCAATAAGTGGAATATAAGTATTTAAAATAAATATTTCAGCCTATACCTAACTGGCAACCAGTGCAAAGCACTCAACATAGGAATAATATGATCTCTTGGAGCATGTCCAGTAATAAGCTGAATGGTGCATTTAGCAGAAGCTGTAAGACCTTCAAATGACAGGAAGGTCAATATATGGCAAATTACAATAATTATTTCACTAGTAACACTAAAACCTGTACTACTAACCGAAAATGATCTCTCCTCAGAATGTATTTCCACCTCCTAACCATCCTAAGCTTTTGAAATACTGAATGCAGTACCATATTTAATTGTGGCTTGAGCATTAAACGAGCAGCTGGGAGCATTCTCAGGTCTCATAAATCAGTAGAGAAAGAGATACCACCACCAAACAGATGGAGAGCTGCTAGGTCTTCCAAGAGCCCTACACTAATAAGCCGTACAACTTCAGTCCTTAAGGTGTTCAAAACCATCCCATTCTGTCTCAACCACTGATCAACACCCCAAGTACAATAAGTAAGCAGTCTTAAGACAGATGACAGATAACTACCCGCAGGAAAGACTAGCTGAATGTCGCCTGTGGATATTTTAAAATGAATATAAAAAAAGAACAGATTACCAAAAGGCTGCAGACAGACATTAGGAAGACTTGAAGAAATGTTCCACCAATAAGAGATCCTGTTAAGTCAGGGCTTCCCAAACCTGTCCTACGGACCCCACAGACAGTTGGGTTTTC